>NC_054469.1:79171019-79471247 GCF_017639515.1 Carcharodon carcharias | reverse complement strand
CATTTAACAGGAAGAAAAGGAGTGACAGGCCCAACAGATTTAATTCTGTACAAAAAGTAGAACTTTTTAAAAGTATATTTGGAGACTATATTCCTGTTAAGATTGAAAATATGTTTACAGTGAGCTTATGTTGCATCAGCCAAACAATATCAGATAGTTCCAGGTTGGATAAGTTTATCACCAATTATAATATAGAATTATAAGTAGCTTTTCTCATGCAGTCAACTAAGATGTTTTAAATTGTTTGTAGCACTGTTGGTTTACTCCTGTTAATTCAAAGTCACTTAATCTGAATTATGTATAATTTGAATGCTAAAATGCTAAATTCCCACGTTTCTTTTTAGCAAAAAAAATTGAAATTTTGGGAATAGACTGTTTACTTAAAGTGAGACTTAGATTGGTTTCTTTATTAGAAACGGTGATAGGAAGAAACAACTGATAAACATTAAAACATTCAAGAGTTCCAGAACTGATACCACCTAAGGGGCAATACATGTTGCTGAACATCAACCGTACATCATTACAGAATCTTTTAAACTCGATGGCAATCTGTTCAAGAAAGAATTTTCTTTAAAGTCTTTGAGTTTCCTGAGCTGATCTCAGACCCACTGAGTACAGATAAGAATAGGTCAAACATATCTAAATCAGTTAAAAAAAATAATAAACAGGATCACTGACTGCAAAGTTGAATATGAGGGCAGTGGATGTATAAAAAGAATCCTTTGGTTAAAACCAGAATATCTGACAAGAACTAACTCAACCAGAGCTACAACTGTGGTGAAATTTAACCAACCACAAAAATAACTTGTGAAAATCGCATGAGGTATTTTACATTGCACTTCAGCCTGTCATCACTATAACCTACTGTTTTGAAATCCAGTAAATTAAGTGTTATGCTGTATATCTAATTTTTAGAAAATGATTGACTGCCTAAATAACTGACTGATTTCCAAGACTTGTCATTGTGGGTGACATAGTTTGTCAGTACTTGCTTTTCAACAGATGTGGTTTTTCATCATAGTCTTCAGGATACATAGTCTTGTATTCTGTAGTCATGCCAGGAATTTTGATAATGGTTATCATTAGGGAGTTTATAGCTGTGCTAACATGCCATGGAGGTTTTATGTGAGGTAAGTCTGACAACTGTGGTGGCATTATCAGTCTATTGAAATTAATACAGATTATCAGTGTACAAATTGATGCACATGCATTTGAACTCACAATTTAAAATTGAAGCGTCCTTTTTCATCAGCCTTTTGTAATATTCCACTGAACTACACAATGTATATTTCTTATATTTAGGTTTTTTCATTCTGCTTGTTTTTCTTCAAAAGCGATTCAGACTTTAAAAGTGATATCTCCATCCTAAATCTAAATTAAGCAAGATGCACCAAAATCGGTAGTATCATTGTTATATCTTTGAAACTGACCTGAAATTAATACAGAACTCATGTGGAAGAAACTATAAAGTTAGATTAACCAAAAATGCTACTCTTGTGAGAAATGCATGGTTCCCAAATATATATGGGTTGATTTTAACCCCATCTGTGAGGTGTGACCAAGGTGGGTGGGCAGTTAAAATTAGGTAAACTACTTACCCATTTACATCATGACTATTTTCTACCATTTCTGATTTTAGCCTGCAGAATGTTGCAGGCGCATTGGACACCTACTTAAAAATGATGGTGGGAGGGTGGTTTGGTGCTGGAATGAGGTGGGAAGCCTCATAGAGTCACACAGACCAGGTTCCTGTTACATCAGTAGGACTCTAATTGTATTTTAGCTCAGGCTTTAAAGGGAGCACACCCCAGGTGTCCTGCTATGCTGAAGGAGGTCTACAGCTGATCTGAAGACAGAAAATGTCTTCTAAGCTAAGTATAAAATGTTCCCTTACTCCTATCCAGTTATGCCATGTGCAGTTGTGCCAAAAGAGAGCAAATGGTAAGCCTATTCTGTCTACACTAGTTGGAGATAACCAAAAGGAGTTATATGACAGTGGGTCAAGAACCGTTGGTTGCCATATTTTCCCCCCTTCTTATGAGGAGGTGTTTGGCAACCACAAAGTGCCTCTCAACAGTGGCATTAGGGACTCAGCGGTGTCTGAGAACGGAAGGCACTGGCAAGCGACACCTCTGCTCCATCATCTTGGTGTTCCAGTCAATGACACAGCCCCTGCAGATAGCTTTTCACAGATGAGTATCAGCAATGCTCTCAGGACCTGGAACATGATCTTTCTCTTCTGAGAGGAGTTATGTGGTTCAAAGGCCCAACTGACTGATGTACAACCCAACAAGATGTCAGAAACTGAGGAGTTAATCCAAACCTAACTAAATTCCACATGCAGTGGATTGACATGTTAGTATTCCTGTTCTGTTCTATACTAGTGTTTACTTCATCATGTATTGAATGGTCAGGTCACACCATTTACCACAAGTATTTCAGGAATTTGATATTTCCTTTGGAGCATACCTTTGCAGATGTGAGGACAACCTAAGATTTCTTTGATGTTGCTTATATCTTACTTTTTCTATCAATCCAAATTCTAGAACTTTCCCTGAGATTCTCCAGCTCTTTATATTTGCTTGTACCTGTGCTCCAGGGTAGAAGCTAGGTGGAGTTATCATTGCTCGCAGAACCCTGTCCACCTACAGTTAATGAGCAAACCTGAATTTCTACAATGATCTAAATGCCGTCAACTTTGTCCCAATAAGTGTTCAGGTAAAAGTGGTTGCCCATTAAGTGTGCAGATTCACCTGTCACGTTTTACCTCAAGTCCAACATGACTGATAATCTATTCCTTGTTTACTGTGCACAAAATATTGTGAGTAGTCTTGATCTATTTTCTATAGCAGGAGATTCCTGATGCACATGATGCATTTTAACTACATTATAAGCATTGCCTTATTTGACTACAACAAGAAGTCCAAGAAACCTAGTGCACAAATTGCTTGCTGACTGCCAGCCCTCTTTGTACTTACTGCTCTGGGGTATGCTGAACACCTTGAATGGATTGAAGACTTTGGCACTTGATTTTCCAGGGGGATGCCCAACATTTTTTTATCAATTCCATGGTAGTCAAATTATGGCGGTATTACAATCCACAGCACAATAACCTCACATCAAGAATATGAAACATTAATCAACTATCCAAAGTTACAATGACACCTTCAGTTTTACAGGTGACTCATATTTGCTGGAATACAGTTTCAGACACCCAGGTCTAAAAATTGGCTCAGTTATCAAGAGGTATGTGGCCTACTAAGACCTCAAAATGGCAGGCAGAAAGTGCACTGATCCTCAGACAAGGAAGATGATGAAGAGGAGTCATGACACAGACATGAGGTGCACCAAAATCTAGGCTCAAAAGAGGAATGGGAGTCATTTATACTCATTTCTCCTGATCTTTACCACTCCAGACATCCAAATAAAGATCCACACTCCAAGAATGCAAAAGCCACTCAATTCTGCTGTAAGGCCAGATTCCCCCTCATCCACTAGCACCTGTTGCTTCTGCAACGTGCAAATAATGAGCAGACACACTATGATTGACCCCAGGTAGCTCTGGGTCGACACATCTCACTGTTGCACTGCAGATCGCCACCAACACTGCATAGAGATGTTCGTGAACAAAATGTAACATTCATTACAATAATCGCAACACATTGGCAGAGAATCATTACTTCTATGATTATATGTGAAGCCCATAATCATCTTGCAGACCTTCTTA
Organism: Carcharodon carcharias; assembly: GCF_017639515.1. NCBI lineage: Eukaryota > Metazoa > Chordata > Chondrichthyes > Lamniformes > Lamnidae > Carcharodon > Carcharodon carcharias. Next base: position 79,467,520 of record NC_054469.1, on the reverse strand, counting down.
ATTCTTTTACAAGTGCTCCTACATGGTGCCCCCCACTTCACTGGCAGCTGAAATGAAGGCAGGCTGCTAATTTTGTTGCTTCATGGCCAGGAATAAGCTTGGCCACCACCCTCTGGCTGCCTGGAATTCCCTGGCCTGCTGAGAGCCTCCCGCACAGGTACAGGAGCCTCCTCTGTCATTGCAACAACTGGAGGCATTGGTGTCACTGGCAGAGGGACTGAGGAACTGCTGTGCACAAGGGGGCCACCCTGAGAGTAGACCCAGATGTGGAGGCAGCCGCTCCTCCTCCTTTGAAAAGGCACATTTTTACCTTCTGCTAACCTGAGTTGGTCAAGGAACTGGTGGGGACTCTAACCCCTCAAACCCCAGTCACAATTGCTGTCTTGAGCTCAGAGACAAGGCAATGGTATCCAGTCTGGGTGCATCTCCGACATCCACTGTTCTACTGGATGCGGCTCTCAATGAGAGTCGTTTGCCAATTTCTTTATGGAGGGGGCCAAATGCATAGGTAACAGGGAGATCGCAGACTCATGGCCCAGATGGCCTCCTCCACTGTCCGAGCACTGTCAGAAACCACCTGGGATCTCCATTTTCACACACTTCACATTGAGCTTTCAGCATCTGCCACCTCACAGACAACTCCAGAGGCTCGTGATAAACCTGGGACTCACACTGGCCCCCGACTGCCAGTGACATTGGCTGTCACAGCTTCCAGCAGCTGGTCAGATGCATGTGTGGTGCCCGAACCAGGTTATGACCCCAAATCCACTCTGGAGCACATACTGTCCAAGGCCTGAGCTGTGGCTAGTGGGAGAGCAGCAAAGCTGCAGTGCTGCACCCTCTAAGGTCCCCTCCTCCTCCTCAGAGGTGGGCAAGCATCTCCCAGCGATGTCAGCACTCTGGTCCTGTGACTGACCTGCATGTGAAAACAGAATGATCAGATGCATTGACCCTCCAGAAAGGAGCCCACAGAGCCAGCTGCCACTCAAACACATGTCTTTTAATCGGAAAGTACAGCCACCCCTTATGCTGGCCTGATGCTTCCCCATGGCCATTTCGAAGGTGACTCACCCTCCTCTGATTGCACTCCGACCTCACCATCCACAATGGAATGCCTGCCTGATATTCTGCCAGCTCTAGCGCCTCCTCCTCCATTGGGGTCAGGATTGCAATAAGCAGAATGCTGATCCTGGCCTGTGCCTTTGCCCTGGTATTCTGGACCCTTTTTATCTGTGGGAACACAAGAGAATGGTGTTTGTGGCCACACTAGAGCAAACACAATGACTAATCACTTTGCACAGTTGCTGCAGCATCTGTGGCCCATGGCATGCACGGGACATTGAGTTACTCTAGACCTTCCTTGTGTGGGTCGGCAGTGTCAGGCAAGCATGCCCTGAGAGAGCTGCACCCACTTCTTTCCCAGGAGATGCTGCAGCCTCCACTCATAGGTACCACCATAGTTGACTTCCTTTTCCCAGCACCCTCATCATCACACTGAACCATTTTCTGGCCCCACCAAAGGACACTTAGGTTTGGCACTCACTCTGACATAGCGGAGAAGTGCATTGACCTGAAAGGAGCTACGAAGCCAGGTTCTCCAGATGATCCCAGTTGCTGATCTCCTCAGCAACCCCCATCCAGGTTTGCTTGGTTTGTTGCTCTCCTTCTGCCACTGGGGAAGAAGACCCCTCGCCTTGTCCAAGCAGCCCAGATGATGACATGCAGGGAGCCAACATTGAATCATGGGGCCTTGCACCATGGCTTCCACCATGCCCACAAGAAGGTTCCAAAGGCATTCTGGTTAGCTTTTTGGGTGGTGGCTGCTTGTCTGAGGCTGACAGGGGTTTCTTGGTCTCAGGGAGAAGGGGGTTCCTTGGTGTGAGGCTGAGGAGAGGTTGGCTGCAGGTTGAAGGGGGGTGGGCTCTCCAGCAGATGAGGGGGTGGTCTCAGACAGGCGAGGGTTAGTCTCTGGCAGATGACGGGTGGTCTCCAATAGGGGATGGGTGGCGTCAGGCTTCTGGGGGCTGCTCACAGATTGCAGGCTTCCTATTGGACACAGCTACATTTAGTGCTTGGGTGGTGGTGGCCCTTTCAACATGCCTTCAGTCCCGCCTCCAGTCAATGAATGGTTACCAATCCCTCCTGTCGGCTGTTAATTAATTGGCCATTGTGAGATTGCTCAGTGAACTGGGTTAGTAGTGTTTCTAGTTCCGCCTCCACAATGTTACCATTGCAGAAAAAATTCCAGCCCTGGTGTCTGTCTCTCTTTTCTTTGCCATCATATACTTGGGTACCTGCACCCCTGGAACTTCTTCCATTTTGCCAGATTTTCCATGATTCCCTTTCCCCTTTATTATCCTGTTACAATCATTCACACATCATCTAGGCCACAGACACATATTTTATATCTCTATTTTCTGTCATTATTACCCTCTTTTTCTTACATAATTGCCATTTCTATCATTTAATTATCTTCTGTCCTCCACCAAATCATAGACTGTTTTGTTAAAAGTAAAATATTGCAGTTGTTGTAAACTTGAAATAAAAACAGAGAATGCTGGAAAAACTCAGCAGGTCTGGCAGCATTGTGGAGAGAGAAACAGAGTTAACATTTCAAGTCCCTATGGCTCTTCTTCAGAGCTAAAGAGGAGTAAAAATCTGATGGATTTTATACTATTTAAGTGGGGGGGTGGAGCAGGTGGAGCAAAATAGAAGGTCAGGGATAGGTGGGAGCTAAAGAGAAAGTTGACAAAGATGTCATGAACACAGGGCAAACGGAGTATTAATGTAAGTGTTAAAGAGTAATGAAGGTGCTGATAATGGCAGAAAGGTACGATAGCAAAATGTGTTAATAACAAAACAAGGGTCAGCAATCTATGAAAGCAAAACATAAAACAACTGACAGGTGGCCCTGTGTGGGAAGTTGAGGAAAAAGGATAAAAAATAATTTTAAAAGAGTAAATAAATAAAAAATGGATTTAAAAAGGGATAAAGGTGGAGGAGAGAGTTCATGGTCTGAAGTTGTTGAACTCAGTGTTAAACCCAGAAGGCTGTAAAGCGCCTAATCAGAAGATGAGGTGCTGTTCCTCCAGTTTGTGTTGAGCTTCACTGGAACATTGCAGCAGGCCAAGGATGGACATGTGGGCATGAGAGCAAGATGGTGTGCTGAAATGGCAAGTGACAGGAAGGTCTGAATCATGCTAGAGGACAGGCCGAAGGTGTCCCACAAAACGATCACCTAGTTTGCATTTAGTCTCCCCAGTGTAGAGGAGACTCCATTGGGAGCAGGGAACACAGTAGGCCAAATTGAAGGAGGTGCAAGTGAAGCGCTGCTTCATCTGAAAGGAGTGTTTGGGCCTTTGGACGGTGAGGAGGGAGGAGGTAATGGGGCAAATGCTCCCCCTCTGTGATTGCATGGGAAGGTGGGAAGAGGATGAGGAGTTGGGGGTGATGGAGGAGTGGACTTGAGTGTCATGGTGTCATGGAATGCTGATGGGGGGTTGGTGAGGGGAAGATGTGTTTAGTGGTAGCATCATGCTGGAGCTGGTGTAAATGGCGGAGGATAATACTTTGAATGTGGAGGCTGGTGGGGTGAAAAGTGAGGACAAGAGAAATCTCATCATAGTTCTGGGAGGGAGGAGAAGCGGTGAGGGCAGAGGTGCGGGAGATTGGTTGGACACGATCAAGGGCTCTCTGTCAACCACAGTGGGGGGAAAATATTGGTTAAGGAAAAAGCAAGACATGTCAGAAGCACTGGGTTGGAAGGTAGCCTCATCGGAACAGATGCAACAGTTCGTCCACTGGGAGAATGGGATGGAGTCCTTATGGGAAGCAGAGTGAGAGGAGCTGTAGTCAAGGTAGCTGTGGGAATTGGTCTGCTTGAAATGATTATTGGTAGACAGTCTATCACTAGACATGGAGACAGGAAATTAAGGAAGGGAAGGGTAGTGTCAGAGATAGACCATATAAAGGTGAAAGAGGGGTGGAAAATGGAAGCAGAATCGATAAATATTTCCAGGTCCAGATAAGAGCATGAAGCAGCATCGATACAGTCATCAATGTACCAAAAAAGGAATTGTGGGAGGGGGTCTCAGTTGGACTAGAACAAGGAACGTTCCACATACCCCATAAAGAGACAGGCATAACTGGGGCCCATGCGGATATCCATAGCCACACCTTTTATTTGGAGGAAATGAGACAAGTTAAAGGAGAAATTGGGAGAACAAGTTCAGCCAGGTAGAAGAGAGTGGTGGTGAATGGTGATTGTTCAGGCCTCTGTTTAAGGAAGAAGCAGAAGGCCTCAGAGCATCCTGGTGGGGGATGGAGATGTAGAGAGATTGGACTTCCATAGTGAAGAGGAGGTGGTTGGGATCAGGACACTGGAAATTGCTGATATGATGTAAGGTGTCGGAGGAATCGTGGACGTAGGTGGGAAGAGGCTAGACAAGGGTAGAGAGAATGGAGTCAAGTGGGACAGGAACAGGCTGACACGATTGGTCTACCAGGACAGTCCTGTTATTGGACTTTGGGAAGGAGTTAGGAGCGGGCTGTGCAAGGTTGGGAGACTATGAAATTGGAAGCTATGGAGGAAACATCTCCAGAGGAGATGAGGTCAGTGACAGTCCTGGAAACAATGGCTTGATGTTCCGTGGTGGGGTCATGGTCCGGGGGAGGTAGGAAGAAATGTCTGCAAGTTGACGCTCAGCCTCTACAAGGCAGAGGTCAGTACACCAGACAACAACAGCACCACCCTTGTCAGCAGGTTTGATAACAAAGTCAGTGTTGGACCTGAGAGAACGGAGTGCAGCAAGTTTGGAAGGAGACAGGTTGTAGTGTGTGAGAGGAGCAGAGAAATTAAGATGGCCAATGTCGAGTTGACCGTTCTCAATGAAAAGATCAAGAACAGGTATGGTGCCGGGGGAGGGGCCCAGGTAGTGGAGGTGGGTGAAAGGATCCCTTGAACCGTGGGAGGCCTCCTGCCCAAGGATGTGAGCACGGAGACCAAGGCGACAGAAGGAGAGTTCAGTGTCATGTTGAGCCCAAAGTTATGCCTGAGGTGAGGGCATAAGTGGATGAAACAGTCCTTTCCTGAGTACAGAACGTTCAGAATTAGAGAAGGGAAGGTCAGAAGGTATGGTGAATACATGGCAAGGGCTGGGATTAGAAGGAGGGATGGAGTCAGAGGGATGGGAAGGGGTGGAGGGTCCTGGATGGGTGTTGGTATCAATAAGTTGTTGGAGCTTGTATTTCTTAGCACCTGAAAGAAAGAGAAAAAGTTTCTTGTTAAGGCTGAGACGAAGAATAAAATGAAACTGGGGACAAGGACAGCTTTGAGATAGGATGAGTCAGTGCTGCTGGAGGGAGAGGTCAAATGTGTTCATATGGTGGCGCATGGCACTGAGTGTGGATCTCAGGATGCGGTGAGAACAGCAGTCTGAGGAATGTTGTATGTCCTGGAGATACCTGTAATTCTGGCTGGATTCAATATATGAGGGATGAAACTTCAGTTGGAATCCACGTGGGGTAAGTTGGAGATGGAGACAGTCACTGAGGAAGGAAATATGGCTGTGAAAGTGAGTTTTGGTAAACACTTTGTCAAACACCAGGAGGGAAATGGAAAGCAATGAAGGTGAACAGGGCAAAAGAGACAAACGGAAATCCTGTCGGAGAGAAGAGCAGTACTTCTTCAAGGTCAGCATTCCTTGAAGAGAAATGACAGTGAATTAAACACTATGGGCTGGATTTTGCCGTTGGCGAGCAGGGGGCGGGGCCCACTCACCAACAGCAAAATGACGCGGGGATGACGTAAGGGGGAACCCCCAACTTCATCACGCCTCATTTAAATTTTCAGGAAGGCGGGGGCACAGCAAAATCAGCTGTCCGCCCACCAACCTGTCAATGGCCAAATGAGGCCATTGACAGGATAATTAAAACAATTAAAGGCCCTGCACCAACTTAAGGTTGGTGGGCAGGCCAGGAGCCCCAGCGGGCTTCTGAAAAAACATGAAACCTCATCCACCAGTGGGATGAGGTTTCATGTAGGGTTTAAAAAACTTTATTAAAGTTTCAGTGAAATTTATTAACATGTCCGATCTCGAGTGATATTGTCATATTAGGGGGACATGTTAAGGATTTTATTATTTTTCTATTTTTAAAGTTTATACAGCTGTCAGCGATCTCCCTGAGGCAGCGCTTAGCCTCAGGGAAATGTGCGCTCTTTTGTGCGCATGCGCGAAAAAGCGCACTCTCGCTTTTGGGAATCCCCCCTGCCCGCACAGGAAGCGCATAGTGCTTCCCGCCAGGCGTCACGCAGGGTGGGCCTTAATTGGCCCGCCCACTTAAAATGCTGGCGGGGCCCGCTTCTCTGGCGGGGATCGGCTCTGCACCAGCCCCCCCACCCCCTGCCAGAGATTGGGTCAGGCCCGCCCGCCCGACAGGCAGAAAATTCTGCCCTGTAAGATAAAGGCAAAATACTGTGGATGCTGGAAATCTGAAGTAAAATCAGAAAATACTGGAAAAGCTCAGCAGGTCTGGCAGCACCTGTGGAGAGAGAAACAGAGTTAACATTTTGAGTCCATATGAACGTTCTTCAGAGCAAAAGAAAAGTAGAAATGTGATGGGTTTTATACAGTTTACGAGGGGATGGAGCAGGTGGAGCAAAATTTGTGATCTCTCCCCACTTGCCTTGCTAGCTTCTGACAAAAAGTTACTGACCTTTCCTTCCCCTCCCACAGATTCCGACTGACCTGCTGAGTATTTCCAGTATTTTCTGTTTTCAGGTTTCTGTATCTGTTGCACTTTGCTTGTTGTTTCTATCAGACTTTCAATGTGTTTGTAGATATTCACTGAAAATGAGGGAAGACATTTCAAACAATTATCTTGTACTGTGGATCTTTTCTGACATGAGGAATCGCACCATCTGCCAACGTTCAGGTGATGAAGATTAAGGTTTGTAGCAATAACTGTCTTTATTCAGTGTCACTATGTAAACACAAAAATTAATCTGCGGTTACAGTAAGATTACACCTAAGTTTTCGGGTTTTACTGATCTTCAGAAACTCCATAGAATTTGACGGGGATTTGGTCGATTGCTCAAGTTAAATCTCTTTCCAAATCAACAAGTATATGAAAAGATTCAGTCTTGAAGTCTGACTAGAATTAGCTGGTCGTCTGTAACTTGAAATAACCTTTCTATGGATGACATCAATAGTTTTAACGTGAACAGAATGGCATTCGTTGATGGCTGGTTTCATTGAAACTTACTACTGTAATAAATTATTTCTTCATCAGATGTTTGTAACGGATGTCTGATTCAGTAATAATAGTTTATTATTATGTGTAATGTTTTGGGACACTTAGCAGCCTCAGAGTACATAGAATCCCGGCATTATACAGCTGATGGACATGTCAGGCCAGATTTTCACTACCGAGGTAGATAGCTCGAGTTGGGAAATTTCCCGACTTGACAGACCTAATTTGGTATACTGTGTCCCTTTACGTGTGTGTTATTTTTGCTCTAGGGAGGCAGGGGTGAGATATAATCAGGCCCACAGGTGGCCACAGTGGTGGCTGTTTGATTATATTTTGGGCCCCCTAGCCCTCATCCTTCACAGACCATCAACCCCCTACCCACTTTCCATGCCACCTCCATGAACCCATACCAACATGCCCCCACCCACTCCTAATGTACTCTCATACCCTCCATGCCAAACTCATGACCCTTGCATTCACTCAGTATACAGAGCCAATGAAACTTAAAGTAACAATGGGCTTGTGTGAAACTGCATAGAAAAAAACACATATAATTTTTTGAAAAAAAAGTGTTCCTAAAACCCTATAAGAATGTCAAACAGGCAGACTATTAAAGTATCAATTCCAGAAGCTTTAAGCATTTGACCCCTCTTAACCTTGTGCAAATAAACATTGTGGCATTAACAAAAGAGATCACAGAAAAATATTTAATTATAATCTCATAGAGATGTCAATCAAGCAAGTCAACATTTCTCTGCACCTGTGTAAACAAATGTATTCGCTTTATCCTTTTATAAGAGTTTAGATTCTCAACCAAGCCTCATGCTTCCTTCTGACTCTGTGAAAATCTGACCTGTTTTTTCTCACTTTACTGAAATGAAATTTCACAATTCAAATGGTAGCCTTGGGATTGAACACACATAGGTGCTTCTGCAATTTCTTCATTGTTCCAGGGAATGCACAGCACAGTAATATGTTTTACCATACATCCCTCCTGATAATTTACACTAAGCATTACTTTTTGAGTGTAAGATAGATATATATTATGTAAATAAGCAAACTATTTCACTTGCTAGGGGAAGTGGCAGCAGATACTCATGGAAGGCCCATGCCAAGATGTTAGAAATGTGCTGCCAGCAGGCGAGGTCCCTCACCCATAGCATAGACTCCTTCAATCATCCCTCAAATGTTATACTTGCTGATTTGTTCAATTTGATATTCATTGCCCTCTGGTGAGGTAAGGGCTTTTCTTAGTGCTACAAAACCGAAATACTGCAGATTCTGGAAATCTGAAACAGAAACAAAAAATGCTGAAATATTCAGCAAATCAGACGCCACCTATACAGAAAGAAACAGAGTTAAGATTTCAGGTAGATAACCTTTTGTCAGTTCTGCTGCCTTACTGATGGATAAATCTTAAATCAAAACTTGAAACATTTGTTGGTTTTGGTAGCTGTAGATACAACAGTAATGAAATAGTGCTGTTAATGCAATTAGATGCTCCAAGATGTTTTGCAGCAATGTTATCAAACAAAATTTGACACCAAATCATATCAGGAGATATTAGGACAGGTAACCAAAAACTTGGTCAGAGAGGTAGGCTTTAGGGAGTCTCTTAAAGGAGGAGACAGGGGCCAAGACATAGTGAGATGTAGGGAGGGAATTCCAGCTGAAGGAACAGTGACCAACCATGGTGGAATGATTTGAAAATCAAGGATGTATAAGAGGCTGGAATAGGAAGTCACAGGGTTGGGGAGGGGCAAGGCCATGGAAGGATTCGAAAGCAAGAATATAATTTAAGTGGTTAATGCATTATAAACTCATAACATTGCCAATGAGTTTGGGCACTATTGAATTGGGAGAAGCGACCTATTGTTGGCATAGATGGCAGGATCCATTCTGTCCTTGGGTATCCTTGTGATTTGAGTCTCACTCAGGATGTTAAGTAGAAGGTGCTGTTTGAAATTGTGATTATACATTTTGCAGCACCCTACTTTTAAATCGTGCAAAAAGCATTCATACATGAATGTCACCCTTATGCCACAATGACTGTGCTTCAGGTTGGTGAACAAGAAGACCTGCATCATATGCTTGGTTGCTTGTTCACAGACTGACCTATCTTAAGCAGCAAACACTTTCAACTGACAAACAAGTCACTTAGCGTGTAAGGTTTTACTCTCATACCAGTAAGCATGGTTAAAAGGTCCAAAGTATTGTATTACTAATACCAATTTAATGAAGTAGTAATACTAAATTTCAAACAATATTTAGCTCTTGTTGTTGGTTCTCATGAGACAATATAACCAAAAGCCACACTTGAACTTGTATACAAGTAACGTGAACAGCTGGTGAGACAGACAACATGCTCTTCTTACCACATAAAAATAGAAATATTTAAACAATAATGTCCATGTTGAAAGAGTGGATGGGGAAATAAAAGCAGAACAAAACAGACCAATGCCAAGATTGAAAGCTAGAGGGTCCAAACTTCAAATTGTGAGAATTTATTTAATGAGTTCATGCTCTTAACACAGATTTTATTGCTATTAAATGATACAGCCTATAAAATACAGTTTTTGTTTTGTTGTATGCTAACGAAAGAACTATAACAGGAATGTTTTCCAACTTTAAGTTAATTACCATGGCTAGTGCCTGTGCTTTAATTCCACTGTGAACTCAGAACATCTCTCTATTTCATATCACACAGTGGTGGCCTACAATTAGTTTGACTTTGTAAGATTGCTTATTTTTCAGTAAGCTGCCACTCCCAAGTAACAGGTCACATTTACATTCAATTTTCCTCTGAGATGGAAGGTTTTAGTCAGCTTTCATTCAAAAATTAAGTTGGAACTTAGTCTTCCAGAGGTATTGCTTGCTGTATCAATGCTTTTTGAAATACAAACAAGGCTTTCACAGGAATCTAGCAGAATTTAATACACAAAATATACAGGGCTTTATTATCCTCTTTTAATATACTCAGGGAAGTGGAAAAGTAATGCTGTTTTAAAGTGTGGTTAGACATACTGTACTCCGCTTACTTTAAGATCATGCCATCTGCAGATTAGTGTCAGGCAGGTTTGGAAATGCCAAACTTGAGAAGTGCAAAAGCGATATTATCATAAGTGCATTCTGATGGGGCCAGTTGACTTTTGTTAACACTGACAAATTTGTGAGCTATAAATTCTTTTGCAAGGAAATTAATCACAGAAACTTTTTAAATTGGGTCAATTTAGAAACCTATAAAATGTATTAAATCACTGTAATTCAAGGAAAGAGGAAAATATGGTCCAATGTTTATTCATTCGTTAACTTCTTTTGGTTTCCCTTGAGAATCTTGTTGTTCAGAAAAAAGTGACAGAACAAATAACCATCTTAGATAATGCCTCAATTAACACTTCTTTACTCCCAGTGTATATCTTGGATATCATGAAAATGGAATCAGAAAATGATAACTTCTTCTCCAATTATCGCAGTTTAATGGCCTCCCAGGCATACTTGTAGGAGCTTTCAAATTGATTCCTCAAATTGTTCAAATAATTAGAAATGATTCTCCCAAAAAATGTGAATAGAAAAGCTGATCAACCTTGAGAACAGGGTCAAGAAAAAGGGCAGCTGGCTTCATAGGGCTTTAACTGAAGTATCATTGTCATCTGAGGTAAATTTTATATGTTTGTGATGGATAAGAATAACCCTACTTTGGGCTCAACAAAAATGTTATTGCCAATGTGGAAACCTTCGTCTGAGGCTTTTAAGAAAAGCTGATATGGTAGCATACAACACACTGGACTCACAATAGAATACCATGACTGATGACTACATTAATTCTTTTGAAGAACTACAAACCTGCTACTGACTCTCATCATTCAGAGAATGAGTACCAAATTCACACAACTTTTATCCAGAACAGAATTAGATAATATTTGAAACTTATTGTTTAAAATGTCTCATTGACGCCATTTTAAATTCGTATAATGTTATGATCTGATTTTTTTTCCAGTTCAACACAGTAGCACAATGATCTGGATGTTCAACTCACCTTCTTCACTTTGAATATTACACAGCTGACTGCATTTGTGATAATTTGTTATGCTATTAAGACATTCAACTAAAAATTCTGCACAGAACCTACTTAACTCCACACAGGCTGTTCAAAATGGGACACTTTCCAAATGATAATTGTGGGAGATGTGAAGAGGGAGGAGGAACATTAACACATTCATTGGCAAAGTTGCAGAATAATCTCACTCCAGAGAGAAGTTTTAGAACCTCTGATTGAAGTGACCAATATTTTCATAATACCCAGCACTGACATTTACCTTTTAGCATGAATGACAGACCTTGTAGTTCCTGGTACCATGAGACAAATGATCTTCCTAGTGGCACAGTGGCTACTCATCCTACTATGAAAATTGAATGCCTCCCCTACTAAAACTAATGGCATCGTGCCATTTTGATAATATTTAGTTGGAGTGCTTGGTCTGCAGGTCAACAGGGAAATTGGACCTACTCCAACATATGGGGGAATATTTGAACACTGCATGGAAGTGATAGAGAATACAATCATGGATTCAGATTGGCAGACCTCATAATCCACATACATACAGTTTGGTTTAGCATCACAGGGAATTACTGTATTGTAATGATCGCATAAATATTGAATTACATGGATTGGAAACCTTTTTTTTAGCAGATAACGGGTCCTGCCAATCCAACAGGCCATACCCTAGAGAGATTCATTCAATTGCAAATCCCTAGACAGTCTTACACTGAGTTATTTTACCACTTTCAGGATGTTTGTTAACACAATGCTAAACAGCTAAGTGGTGAATGCATACTGTATATAGAGGTCAGAAAGAGATGAGACCTAAGCTTCATACTTATTAAAGGTATACTGGAATAAATTTGATGGAGTTGGCTTAAATATCATGCAGAATTTTGAATATCATTTATATCTTACAGACTATACCACAAGGATAATAGACACTGATAATGCATCCAATGCATAATAAATGTAAATAACAAATGTAAAAGAGATTTCTTATTTTAAAAAGGTTGATCTGAGCTAAAAGCATCATCTCATAGATGATTTTTCAGCTCAAGCAGATTAATGGTTCTCCTTAGCTAAAGTGGTGCGCACCTGTGAGGAAATATGTCACATGACAAGAGAAGAGAAGAAAGGTTATGGCCTATCTTTACCCATGTTCAAAAACAGAAAGAAAGTGTGCATTTATAGAGTCAATGTAAAAGTTCAGACATGAGCTTATTGTATGCAGAGTAGGTTTGATGGATCTGATGGCCTACTTCTGCTGCTATTTCTTATGTTGCTGCTGCATCCTTAAATGTTAAAAGTCCCATTAAATCCAATGATAGAGTACACAGCACATTCATGATGTGCCTAATGAACAAGTTTAAAATATTCATTATAATTTCTATGTTACATGTTTATTTTACAGTTGACTTTGGGGTAGCACTGAAGGCAATGGCTCACATATTTACAGGGAGCTGGGCAAGTGAGCAAATTGGGAATTGGGAGGCCTGGCTAGAGGCTGGAGATTGGGACTGAGGAGGTGGACATTTGGTGTTTGGGGCTGCAGGAGTGCAAGGACTTCCTTGAAGAGCCTTGGGAGAACACACATGCTTCTTGTAGCCCACAAAGGGCGGTGAAACAAATAATTACCTTAGGAGACAGCAGCTCTAACCATTGAAGCCATGGGCAGGTGTGTGGCAGGTGGGGGTCATATTCCGCACATTTCAGTTTTTAACATCCCCCCACCAACATCCCCCCTCTCCATCAATGCTCTCCCTCCCTTCACGGGGTGTTGATATGGAGGCCACTGATTCTGACCTTGTTCTTTTAATTGATTTGATAAGACTTAGATTAAAAAAGAAAAGGAAATGTGAAGAAGAAACAAAGCACTAACTGAAAAATGAATTACATTCTTTAAAAAGCCTCTGTCCCTTTCAAAGATCCCTTCCATACGCACTCTCGAATGCAACCATTTTTCTAGAGTGTTTTTACACAAGCATCTATAAGGTGTAAACCTTAAGTGATGTGTGAATCAAATATATCCTGAGTAAACTTGTGCATCTCCATTAATTACTGCTTAACACGCTGTTAACAAGCAAAACAATGTTAACATCAGATCAGTATGTTAACATGTGATTACTCTCAGGAGCACTTTTAGAAGAGTGGGCAAAGGTTAGTGCCCACTCGATTAATACTAACAAAATTACCACACCTTAACGCACAATTAGTGTGTGCAGTAGCTTTGACATTCAGGATAGATAGCAATCCTTTGAGGTGAAATGAGATCCCTTAATAGACAAATTAAATTAAAAATCATTATAATAAACTTGTTATTTGATAAATCATTCTTAATCTCTTTTTCCTTTGGTTACCATATTTCATTCACATAAAACTGAGGTAGCTTGTTTCAAGACTACAGTTCTGGTCTTTATTTTACAAAAATATAGAGGTACAGCAGAGGCTAAAATAAAGATTTACAAGGATAATACCAGGACTGAGAATCATCAGGAAAGATTGAACAGGCTGGGGCTCTTTTTCCTAGAAAAGTCAAGACTGAGGGGTAACCTAATACAGTAGAGGCCTTTAAAATTATGAAGGGATTTGGTAAGGCAGGTGTATATTTCCAGCGGTGGGAGAGTCCAAAACTAAGGACAATCACTAGTTGATTTAGATAGTCACTAAGGATTCCCACACAGAGTTCAGAAGAAACATCCTTGTCTAGAGTATTAGAATGTGGAACTTGCTACCACCTGGGATAGATGAGGCAAAAACATAGATATCCTTAAGGAGAAGCTAGATAAGTATATGAGGGAGAAAGGATAGTCAGATGGGGTTAGATAAAGTAGGGTGGGTGGAAGGTTTCAAGCATAAATACCACCACACGAAATGGCCTGTTTCTGTGCTGTGATAAACTCTATGTACTGGCTTTTAACTGATGAAGAAGTGTGGAAAAGCAATTCAGGAAGACACCAGTAGATTTCTGCTGCTCCTTGTGTTAGATGCCTAATTGTAAATCTGCACCTCATCTCGAAGACAGTTACAATTGGTATTGGCTGTGCACTAAATTGTAGGCCTGAAATTATATCTGATCAATCGACAAGCAGAAACTAGAGCTTTACAGGTTCTATTTGCCTATCCATGTGCTGACTATTTTGTTATTCATTCACAGGATGCGGGCTTCGCTGGCTGAGCCAGGATTTATTGCCCATCCCTAGCTGCTTTTGAGAAGGTAAGCTGCCTTCTTGAACCACTGCAGTCCTTGTGATGTGGGTACACCCACAGTGCTGTTAAGAAGGAAGTTCCAGAATTTTGAACCAGTGACAGTAAAGGAACGGCAATATATTTCCAAATCAGGATGGTGAGTGGCTTGGAGGGGAAATTAGTGGTGGTGTTCTCATCTATCTGCTGCCCTTGTCCTTCTAGATGTTAGCGGTCAAGGGTTTGGAAGGTACTGCCTAAGGAGGGTTGGTGAAGTTCTGCAGTACATCTTGCAGATGGTACACACTGCTGCTACTGTGCGTCGGTGGTGGAGGGAGTGAATGTTTGTGGATGTAGTGCCAATCAAGCGGGCTGCTTTGTCCTGGACAGTGTCGAGCTTCGTGAGTTATGTGGGAGCTGCACTCATCCAGGCAAGTGGGGAGTATTCCATCACACTCCTGACTTGTGCCTTGTAGATGGTGGACAAGCTTTGAGGAGTCAGGTGGTGAGTTACTTGTCGTGGGATTCCTAGCCTCTGACCTGCTCTTGTAGCCACAGTATTTATATGGCTAGTCCAGTTCAGTTTCTGGTCAGTTCAATGGTAACACCCAGGATGTTGATGTTGATAGTCGGGGGTTCAGTGACAGTAATGCCATTGAACATCAACTGGTGATGGTTGGATTCTCTCTTATTGGAGACCATCATTGCCTGGCTCTTGTGTGCCATGAATGTTACTTGCTACTTGTCAGCCCAAACCTAGATATTGTTCAAGTCTTGCTGCATTTGGACATGGACTGCCTCAATATCTGAGGAGTTGTGAATGGTGCTGAACATCGTGCAATCATCAGCAAACATCCCCACTTCTGACTTTGTGATGGAAGGAAGGTCATTGATGAAGCAGCTGAAGATGGTTGGGCTGAGGACACTACCCTGAGGAACTCGTGTAGTGATGTCCTGGGGCTGAGATGACTGACCTCCAACAACCACAACCATCTTCCTTTGTGCTAGAAATGACTCCAACCAGCGGAGAGTTTTTCCTTTGATTCCCATTGACTCCAGTTTTGCTTGGGCTCCTTGATGCCACATTCGGTCAAATGCAGCCTTGATGTCAAGGGCACTCACTCTCACCTCATCTTGGGAGTTCAGCTCTTTTGACAATCTTTGAACCAAGGCTGTAATGAGAACAGGAGCTGAGCGGCCCTGGCAGAACCCAAACTGGGCATCAATGAGCAGGTTATTGCTAAGCAAGTGCCGCTTGATAGCACTGTTGATGACCCCTTCCATTACTTTACTGATGATTGAGAGTTGACTGATGGGGTGGTAATTGGCCGGGTTGGATTTGTCCTGCATTTTGTGGGCAAGACATACCTGGGTAATTTTCCACAAATGCCTGTGTTGCAGCTGTACTGGAATAGCATGGCTAGGGGTGTGGCAAGTTCTGGAGCACAAGCCTTCAGTACTATTGCCGGAATATTATCAGGGTCCATAGTCCTTGCATATCCAGTGCCTTCAGCCGTTTCTTGACATCACATGGAGTGAATCAAATTGGCTGAAGACTGGCATCTGTGATGCTGGGGACCTGGGGAGGAGGCCGAGATGGATCATCCACTTGACACTTCTGGCTGAAGATTGTAGCAAATACTTCAGCTTTGTCTTTTGCACTGATGTGCTGGGCTCCCCCTTCATTGAGGATGGGGATATTTGTGGAGCCTCCTCCTTCTCCAGTGAGTTGTTTAATTGTCGACCACCGTTCACGACTAGATGTGGAGGACTGCAGAGGTTAGATCTGCTCCGTTGGCTGTGGAATTGCTTAGCTCTGCCTATCACTTGCTGTTTGGCCCATAAGTTGCCCTGTGTTACAGTTTCACCAGATTGACACCTCATATTTAGGTATGCTTGGTGCTGCTCCTAGAATGCCCTCTTGCACTCTTCATTGATTGAACTAGGGTTGACTCCCTGGCTTGATGGTAATAGTAGAGTGTGGGATATGCCAAGCCATGAAGTTACAGATTGTGTTGGAGTACAATTCTGCTGCTGCTGATGGCCCACAGCGCCTCATGGATGCCCTGTCTGGATTTGCTAGATTTCTTCAAAATCTATCCCATATAGTACAGTGGTAGTGCCACACAACATGATGGAGGGTATCCTCATTGTGAAAACGGGACTTTGTCTCCACAAGGACTGTGCAGTAGTCACTCCTACCATGGACAGATGCGTCTGCTGCAGGCAGGTTGGTGACGATGAGGTCAAGTGTGTTTTTCCCTCTAGTTGGTTCCCTCATCACCTGCCGCAGACCCAGGCAAGCAGCCATATCCTTTAGGACTCAGCCAGTAGCGTTGCCAGTGTTGGCGATGGACATTGAAAGCCCCCATCCAGAGTACATTCTGTGTCCTTGCCACCCTCAGTGCTTCCTCCAAATTGTGTTCAAAATGGAGGAGCTCTGATGCATCAGCTGGGGAGGGTGGCGCAGTACATGGTAATCAGCAGGAGGTTTCCTTGCCCATGTTTGACCTGATGCTTCATGGGGTCTGGAGCCATTGTTAAGAGCTCCAGGGCAACTGTCTCCTGCCAGTATACATCTGTACTCTCTGCTGGGTCTGTCCTGCTGGTGGGACAGGACATACCCAGGGATGGCGATGGTGGTGTCTGGGACATTACCTGTAAGGTATGATTCTGTGAGGATGACTATGTCAGGCTGTTGTTTGACTAGTCTGTGAGACAGCTCTTCCAATTTTGGCATTAGTAAGGAGGACTTTGCAGGGTCGACAGAGTGAGTTTGACGTTGTCTTTTCCCGTGCTTAGATCAATACCGGGTGGCCTGTCTTGTTGCATTCCTTTTTTGTGACTTTGTAGTGGTTTGAAAGAACTGAGTGTTTTGTTAGGCCATTTAAGAGTCCACCACATTGCTGTGGGTCTGGAGTCACATGTAGGTCAGACCAGGTAAGGACAGCAGGTTTTCTTTCCTAAAGGGCATCTGTGAACCAGATGGGTTTTTACAACAGTTGACAATGGTTTCATGGTCATCATTAGCCTTTTAATTCCAGATTTTTATTGAATTCAAATTCCACCATCTGCCATGGAAGGATTTGAACCCAGGCCCTGAAAGCATTACCCTGGGTCTCTGGATTATTAATCCAGTGACAATACCACTATGCCATTGTACACTGAACATTTATATCGAGTATCCAAGTAAATTGTGGGGGGTAGAAATTTTGATTTAAATGTTCAGAGAAAGAAAAACAACTAGGCCAGGATTTTTCAGATGGCAGAGTTGCCCTTGCCGCCATTCGAGGAGTCGGCGGAGAACACAATCCCACCAATAATGGCTGCCCTGCAGCAACTTCTCGCTCAGTCAGGAGGAAGACCCACCTCAGATAGCTACTGGCCAATCAGATTGGTCAGCAGTTCTTGTCTTGGCAGTGCCAGAAGCCACTGTGGATAGCTCGGGGACTGCAAGCAGTCCCCAGAGTCTAAGTCCCAGGAGCCCAGGGCCAAGTAAGTTTTGGGAGTCTCAGGGCGGGGAGGGGAAGTGGGGTGGGGGGATGGTGGACAGAGAATGGTAGGGGTGTTGGTGGCAAGGCCAGCAGGGTGAGGAAGCACCTGCAGTGGCCAGACCTTTGGGAGATGGGAAAGGCGGTGGGGGAGTGCCCGATATTAAAAGGGAGCTGTTGATGGACATGTCACTCCCACCACCTCCCAACTCCTTCCTGGCCGGGCCCTGAGCAGGGTCACTTTTCGAGAGCCGAAGTTTACAGAGGATGGAGGAAGAGAATTTGGTAAAGAAAGAAGAGAAACAATTGAGTCTGCAGGTGATAAGCACATGAATGAGGTTCAAGCAGCCGATAAACTCAGGTAGGGATGGAGGGGGATATTGTCATGGTGGTGCAGAGACATTGGCACAGTGGTAATATCATTGCACTACTAACCCTGAGGGCCAGGCCAATGCTCTGGGGAATAAAAACAAAAATTGCTGGAAAAACTCAGCAGGTCTGACAGCATCTGTGGAGAGAAAGACAGAGTTAACGTTTTGAGTTCGTATGACTCTTCTTCAGAACTAAAGGGAAGTAGAAATGTGGTGAAATATATACTGTTTAAGAGGGGGGTGGGAATGTGAAGCTGGATAGAAGGCCAGTGATAGGTGGAGGCAAAGGGGGGATTGCAAAAGATGTCATAAACAAAAGCTCGAAGGGGTGTTAATGGTGGTGATACTGGCTAAAGAAGGTGCTAATGGTGATATTAAGAGTAGAAAGCAGGATGAGCAAGTGACAGATGGCCCTAGTGGGGTTGGGGTGGGGTGGGGTGGGGGGAGGGGACGGTGGGGGAGGAAAGATCTAAATAGGCTAAAAGGTAGGGATAAAACAATGAATGGAAATAAATTTTAAAAATAATAGTAATAAAAATAGATGGGAAAATATATATATATAAAAATTAAAAAATAAATATTTGAAAAAAGGGAATCTAAAAGGGGAGACGATGGAAGAGAGAGTTCATGACCTGAAGTTGTTGAACTCAATGTTAAGTCCGGAAGGCTGTAAAGTGCCAAATTGGAAGTTTAATGCAGGAGGGACAGCACCTCATCTTCTGATTAGGCACTTTACAGACTTCCGGACTTAACATTGAGTTCAACAATTTCAGGTCATGAACTCTGTCCTCCATCCTCACCCCTTTTTTCAAATATTTATATTTTAATTTCTACATATATATTTTTTCCCACCTATTTCTATTATTTTTTAAAAAATTTATTTCCATTCATTGCTTTACCTCCACCTTTTAGCCTATTTCAATCTTCTCTCCCACACCGTTCCCTACCCCACCCCAACCCCACTAGGGCCATCTGTCACTGACTCATCCTGCTTTCTATTCTTAATGTCACCATTAGCACATCCTTTAGCCAGTATCACCACCATCTCCTTTGACCTTTTGTTTATGCATCTTTTGCAATCTCTCCTTTGCCTCCACCTATCACTGGCCTTCTATCCAACTTCACCTGTCCCACCCTTCTTAAACAGTATATATTTCACCACATTTTACTTCTCTTTAGTTCTGAAGAAGAGTCATACAAACTCGAAACATTAATTCTGTCTTTCTCTCCACAGATGCTGTCAGACCTGCTGAGTTTTTCCAGCAATTTTTGTTTTTGTTTCAGATTTCTAGCATCCACAGTATTTTGCTTTTATCGCAATGCTCCGGGGACACGGATTCAAATCACACCATGGCTGCTGGTGGAATTTAAATTCAATTAAAATAATTGAAAGCTTACCTCAGCAATGGTAACCAGGAAACTATCATCGATTGTCATAAGAACCCATTTGTCTTACTCTTACTCCTTTAGGGAAAGAAACCTGCCATCTTTACCTCATCTAGCCTACATGTGACTCCAGACCCACAGCAATGTGGTTGACTCTTAACTATTCGCAAGGGATGGGTAACAAATGTTGACTTTGCCAGCAATGCCCACATCCCATGAGCAAATAATGAAAGTAGGTGATCTTTGTGATGTACAGGAAAAAGAGGTTAGAGCTTAACTCAAGATTGAACAGGGCGGCAATGTTACAAAAAGTTAGGTTCAATGTGAAACAGAGGCCAAAGGGCATGATGAAGTCTGTTATGAGGAAATAAAGCTTGTGATGGGGGCCAAAGTGAAGGAAACAGTAGCTCATCCAAGACTGGGTGTCAGAAAACAAAAATTCATTGGGGCCTCCAAAACTACCCCCGGGTCTACAGCCACCTCTCTCCTAGCGAGGTATGGGTTAGCAGCAGCAGTAGTAGAAAGTAAGGAAATTAGATGGCTTCCCCTCCCTGGTATCATTTACATGCAGCAGGATGGTGAAGGAGTGGCTGGCCATCTTACCTGCTGATGTGCTGTTTGCCTCTAACATTTTTCAGTCTAAGATGCACAGGAAGATGGGTGACAACAGACACTGGACTAGAGATGGATTTGAAGAGGTGTGGCCATGGGAAGTTGAAAGTAGAGGTGAATTTGTAGCTTAGACCTGGAAGGATTGTTGTTCTTCAAATGAATTGTTTAGTTGAGGTCACGTTAACCTATTCTGATAGTTCAAGTGGGCTTTAATAATCACATGGATTATTTGAAGAACAGCAGAATTCTTCCAGTCCTGATGAACTTTTCTCTCTCAACTCCCATCACCAAAAAAAATTAGCTAGTTATTACTTTTTTATGGAATGTGCTCTGTGCAGAATGGATGCCATATTTGGCTACATAACAATAGCTGTTGCACTTCAGAATAGTATCTGAAGTGCTTTGAAACATTTCTGAGAGATGTGATAATAAAAATGTTCCACTTCCACATAAATCAATGAAGTTTGAATTTTTAATTGAGTGAAAACAGCAGTTTGAACTATGACACCGATCTTGAATGTTTAATGATTGAAAACAGCGGATGTTAGAGGTTGCACTCATTATTCAAGTACCAAAAAATATTCTTCAGCAATTAAAATCTTACATTTTGCTCCCAAATGTCAGCCATTTTTGGTCAGTACAGGCATGGGTTTTGGAAGAAAATGGAGTTGGGAAGCCTCCTGATGAATCTCTGCCCCTAAAATTAGCCATCACAATTGTCCTCCATCTCTGATTAGTATCACAGTCATCTGCCCATTGGTTGTCTATGCCACTGCATGATAATGGTGGTGTTAGGATGGGAATCACTCTGACATTCCATTTCCCTCAGTCTCTGCCCCAGTTCCATATAGTAGGGATATTATTCATGTGGAAATTGCATTCAGAACATTTAGAAGGTGGTATCCAGGCAGTAAGCATAATTACAGGGTTCTTTCCAAATCCCTTTAGCTGCTGGTGTTCTTCTATTGCTTCTCCTCCTCTCCATAAGGATTACTTGAGCCAGGGCTACATTTTGGCGCATTCTTCATTTTACTTACCTTTTTTCAGTCTGGCCGTTTAAACTTGCTAAGTAAAATTTTACAGCTGTACAAGATATCTCACATGAGAGGCTGGGAGCGCACTGTCAATAAATAATTAACCACGAGTGAGCAAAATGGCTCACCCTGGCAGATGGAAGTTCCATCCTGCCCCACTTCATCCTGTTGCAGCAAAAAATCCAGGGAAAACCTTCTAAGAGGTAACTTTTCCCAATGCTGATGAGGACAATTTACTGACTTTGCATTTTGCAGACATAAAGCCTCATAGTCTAGGAACCAATATTGGAAAGTAGGATGCATGTTGTGTGTGATTTCCTGCCTTTTTAAAGTTAATGGTTAGAAAAATGTGTGAAGCTTGTGCTTTCAAGGACTGGGCATCCACAGCCCTCAGGGGTAGAGAATTCCAAAGAGTCACAACACATTGAGTGAAAGAATAACTTCTCACCTCAGTCCTAAATGGCCAACCCCTTATTCTGAAGCTACAAACCCTTCTTCTAGATTCCCCAGTCAGGGAATTTTCTCAGCATCTACCCTGTTAAGCCCCTTAAGATTTTTGTTAGTTTCAATTAAATCACTTCTTATTCTTCTAAACTCCAAGGAATATAGGTCCAGTCTACACAATCTCTTCTCATGGAACAATCCCCTTATGCCAGGAGCTAGTCTGGTGAGGCTTTGTTGCCCTCCTTCAGGGGCAAGTACGTTCTTCCTTAGCTAAGGGAGCAAAATTGCATATAGTACTTCAGTTGTGGTCCTGCCCTGTACAATTGTAGCAAGACTGCATTATTTTTATACTCCAATCCCTTTATAAAAAAAAGCTAACATACAATTTGCCTTCTTAATTGCATGCTGCACCTGCATGTTAACTTCCTGTGATTCATGTACAAGCACATTGAGGTCCCTCGGAATGCAAACATTTCCAAGTCTTTTGTGGTTCAAAAATTTTTTAAGCTTTTTAAGTTTTCCTACCAAATTGGATAACTTCAACCTTTTGACACATACCTGAGCAATTTTCCACATTGCCAGGTAAATGTCTGTGTTGTAGCTGTACTGGAACAGCTTGACTAGGGGCATGACAAGTTCTGGGGCACAGGTCTTCAGTACTAATAATGGAATATTATCAGGGTCCATAGCCTTAGCAGTATCCAGTACCCTCAGCTGTTTCTTGCTATCACGTGAAGTGAATTGGATTGGCTGAAGACTGGAGTCTTGTGATGCTGGGGACCTCTCGTGGAGAACAAGATGGGTCATCCATTCGGCACTTCTGGCTGAAGATTGTTGTGTATGCTTCAGCTTTATCTTTTGCATTGATGTGCTGGGCTCCCCCATCATTGAGGATGGGGAAATTTGTGGAGCATCCCCCTCCAGTGAGTTGTTTAATTCTCCACCACCATTCACGACTGGATTTGGCAGGACTGCAGAGTGTGCTTTATATAATTGATATGTGCTTTCCAGGAGAAGCAGCGATTCACTTGTACTTCTTCTGATTTAGTCTACTGCATTGGCTGCCCACAATGCAGTCTCCTCTACATTGGGGAGACTAAATGCAGACTGGTGATCACTTTGGAGAACACCTGCGCTCAGTTTGCAAGCATGGCCCCGACCTTCCTGTCAGTTGCAAGTTGCTGATTTGCTCACATTTCAGTCCTCAGCCTACTACAAACTACAATGTTCCATTGAAGCCCAATACAAACTGTAGGAACAGCACCTCATATTCCGATTAGGCACTTTACAGCCTTCAGGACTCAACATTGAGATCAACAACCTCAGACCATGAACTCTGTCCTCTATTTTAATTTTTTTTCCCCCAAGTGCCAGTTTGCACCTTGTTTTCATGTTTTTGCTTTCAAAGCTGACCTTTAGTTTGCTATTAATATCTACTCTGGTCCAATGCTTTGTTTCTTTACTACTACCATTAGCGCTCCTGATGCTTTTTTTCCCCCATGACATCTTTGGTATTTAATTTCCCCCCTTCTAACCTAACCCTGACCTTCCCTTTAATTTCACCTTACACCCCACCCATCTTTTTTCAACAGCATTAAGCTCATCACATTTTTACCTCTCTTCAGTTCTAAAGAAGAGTCATATTTGACGTGAAACGTTAACTCTATTTCTCTCTCCACAGATGCATGCAAGACCTGCTGAGTTTTTCCAGCACATTGTTTTTATTTCAGAACTCCTGCTTCTGCAATACTTTGCTTTTATTTTAGTTTTTGCAGTTAGCCAGTCTATTTAGTTGTTAATTTTAAGTATGACCAACTTGATAAAGATTTGAATTTTCCTTCCTTTTATCTGGTTCAATTAGTGACATGCAAGTACAGTCAGGGGATACTAGTTCCCCACCTGAGAAAAGAATTCCCTATCACTATATTTAAATGTAGATTTCATTTGCAATTAAGAGATAAAAATCTTGTGGGATTTCTAGAAATTCCTGAGTGAATGAATACTGATAATTGTTTAATCAGAATTACGCTTTTGCAACCTCTAGCTAGATTTCCTTGTTTTGTTAGATTAGAATGAATTGTCCTTCAAGTTTCTGTTTGTCATCTGAACTGAAAATTGGTAAATTTAGAATAAAATTTCATTAGGCCAAATGATCATTGTCCACTCCTACAATTTCATTAAATACAATAGGCAAACACTTAAGATTAAACTTAAATCTTGCTTTTAAAAAGTTTTCCCTGGAACTTTTTTCCAGTTTAATTCCTTCCCTTTCTTTAAACCATACCTAATTTGACTGATCACCTGCCTCATTTTCAAAACCCACTATATCTCCAACAATCCTGAACACTTGAATCATGCCAAATTAGCCCTCACTATCCTCTGTTAATTATGGAATTCATTATACATCACTGAACAGTCTGAATTTATTGTGATTCTGGTCAAAGTGGGCAGGTAAAAAAAATCATATTGTGATGGTTTTCAGGGAGTCAAAATTAATTCTCTTGGAGTAACATTGAGGATGAAGTTCAGGTGAATGATGGTTATTGGTACATCCTATCAGCCTCTAATTATTTAAGTGAATATAACGGCCACAAATCATAGAAGGTCCTAAGTGAACATCTTACCTCAGCAGTGTTCATGCCATGCAGATCTCCCTTTTTTTAATCCCTTGCATCTTCAATATTACTATGGCAACAGTCACTCCTGTAAGCTTCAATAAGAAAAACCTTTAAGATGTGGACTTTGGACTTAAATCAAGTCTTAAATTAATCACAATTTAAATTTTCTGATAATACAATTTTTTAGCACTAAATTCCCACTTCGCTATGTTGTTCATGTTGCTTACTTCAAATAATCGACACATTCAATTCTTTGGCACAAAACATGACTAAATTATTAGGAACGGGTTAGGTGCAAGAGCTTACCACCAGCAAAAAGTAGCTAAGTTATACACTGCCGTCACTTTTCACTAGTTCCTCAGTTGGTAAGACAGCTTCTCCAATGAAAATACATTGCTGGCAGAAGGGCAAAGTTAAGCACATCAACAAAGCAGTTGAGTGTTTGACAAAAGTAAAAGTAGTCTTCCTCTCCAACTGAGCAAAAAAAGGCCCTTTTGGAAATTAAACTAGGCTCACATTGCAGCTTTAGAATTAAAGACACTGCTGAATCCGAAAAAAGTCCACATGAAATTAAGAATTCTGCCAATCTGACCCTCATTACTTCATTCATCCAAAGTGGGACTAATCCATTAATAAATGGGTGAGTAGCAACTGGGAAACCTATTTATTTGGAGACTGTACTAATGTCAGGTCAACCATTAAACCAATTAAAAACTATTATTTACTTCAACAGGAACAAAAAGTTAACTCATCATAAGCACTATGGTTAACACCACTTAGATGCATGCACTCCCACTCCTAGTAACAGACTTGTATGACTTGTAGCAAGGGTCAAATTTTAACTAATTCAAAACACATCCACTTGCAGAGAGTTAAAATTGAGTCCATATAATCGGTCGATCATTCAACAATTCATAAATACAGCCGATTGGGTAGATTTTTCAGAACTCTCTTAAAAATGTTTAGCATAAAATCTTAGGCCTAGGATTTTCTGCTCCCGCCCACAGCAGGGGTCAGGGTGGGCAGGAGTTGAAAATATCGTGGGAGCGAAAAAAATCATTTGCACATTGGCAGAAAAAAAGGTTGCGATCAACCATTCCTGACTTCAATGGCTGTGCACGTTTCTCACTGTGCCATGTTGGGATTGTCCTTTTAATGCATTTGAATGTCATGCATAGTCATTATAATGGCTGCTTGTCGGAATCACCCCAGCCATGCTGGATCAATAGGCTATGTTGACATCTACTTGGACTAAAATGATTCACAAAACTATCTAAGAGAAGTGAACCTGATAACCTGCACTTCACTCTTGACTTCGAGGTTTGTTCGCCAACCATGCATTGTGCAGCGCTCGCAGCACCTCAGACTCAGGCAACAGACTTTGCAGGCAACACCACATTGATTTTGGTGTGGGTATCATAGGCAAGGCTCAATCTACCTGACCAGCAGTAAGGCGGGGGTGGCTTGTAATGTGCTGCAAGGGAAGGGCTTGACTGGGAGAAGTGGGGGGGAAAAGTGTCGAATGTTGCACTTAGACACATGACTGGGCGGTGCAGGGTGGAACATCCTTTGGGCTAGAATGGGGAAGGGTGTTTTACAGAGGAATGTAAGCGAGTTGGGGCCAGAATGGGAGGATTGTGGAATGAAGAAGCGCTTCAGTTTACATTGCTGACCTTGTAAAGACTGTCCTTATTCCAGTCCAAGTAAGGGGGAGGGCATTTCAGTCATGCCCAGCATGTTGTGCGCAGGGTGTGGTCGTAACATCAGGTGTATTGGTCTGGTGGTTTCCTGGCAAATACTGGGCTGCAGATGGCACACTGACAGTCAGGGGAGGCCTTTGCAGGCTATAGATAGAGAAAAGGGGCACTTGAAGATCTAATGGGGAGTGGGGGGGGTCTTTACATTTCACTGTGCAATAGGCCTCAAGATGGGGGGGGTGGTGGTAAGGTCCACATGAGGCATAAGCACATCCACCTCAATCAACTCATGGGGGAAACACAGAGATATCCACCACAATCACAATGGGATCAAGGGTTGGAGGGGATGGCTTGAGAAGTATTGGAGACATGGGACATGAACATAATGCTCTTCTAGGACAATGGGAATGGTTTCCACAGTCAGGCAGGGAGGGTCCAAGCTGGTCTGGTAGTGAGACTTCAGCACTGCTATCTTGCAATCTGAAGCGATGACGCAATACAAAATTAAACTGAGGAAAAACTCAGTTTGTGAGGGCTCTGAAGGCCATTTCGAGGAGTGGTGCACTGCACAAGGGAGCCAATTAAAAAGGCACCCAATTGAACTGTGTACCCCCAAATGAGAAGAGATGCACAGCTGAAACATGTTAGGAGCCTTTCAATGATACTGCAGGGAATCAGGAGAATGAAGTAATGAAGCATATTCATGCGAGAGTAATGCAGAATAGTGGCACTAATCGATCTCTTTACATTAACCCCTTGTTCCCAGTGTGCCAACTGCCCAGTGCGATAATGAGGTCAGGAGCGATTGGACAACTGGTCAAGCTGCAGATGCGTATTAAAACACAGGAGCTCAGAATTTTGGCAGTTTCACAGATGTGAATCTTCAGCCCTGCCCTCTAAAATAATCCTAATTCCTCTCTAAACATGAACCCTCATGTGTATTCCAAAGAGTGTAGTCTTAGAGTCCAGTAAATGAGGAGTACAGCGCCTTGCCTGATAGCAGCACCTCCAAGCTCATGGCCAAAGCAATCTCAAAGCAGTTGGGCATGTAATGGGATGGGACAAGGGGGTGCAGGGGAGAACCATGAAACATACCATGCAATGGCCAGGATTTCAGTGGTGAATAGATGCCAACACTGGAACCAAGCCCTTGAACCCACAGTCACTCACTAGTAATCAACAGAAGTAGAACCTTTGGAGGCTCATGCTGACTCATCTCTTTTTCTCACTGATGCTGCAGAGAGGAGGCTGGATTTATTGCTGCATGCATAATCACATACTGGCAGGAGAGAAGATGGAGAAGATTGTGACAGCTTCTCCGGGTTCTCCAAAAGGAGGAGCTCCACCCTCTTGAGCAATGAATAGAGGATGAGGCTCACAGAAAAGTCACACATAGTGGCCCTCAAGACCGAGGGTGTACAGAACTCTCATGTCTTATCTGTAGATGAGTGACAGACAGTGTTGTCAATGCCTCCGCATGTCCATGGATCTGGTGGCTCACATCTGCCACATTCTCCAGAAGTTGATGCCATGGGGACTGGGAGGGCATCCTTCGCCAGTGGCTCTGAAAGTCACTGCTGCTCTTAACCTTTATGCGAGTGCTCTTTCAACGGCTCCACTGTACTTCTCAACCTTCCACCCACAAGTGCACACAACAGGTAACAGACGCTCATTTTGCCAAGGCCCTCAATTACGTGTACTTCACTAGAGATCAAGCTAAACAGGCAGCAAGAGTGCTGGGCTTTGCTGCAATTTCTGGATTCCCACAGGTACAGGGAGCCATCGACTGCACTCATGTGGCTATAAAAGCTCCTTGGCAACGGGCACTCCAACATATCATCAGGAAAGGGTTCCACTCGCTCAATGTGCAGCTGGTTTGTGACCACAAGAAACAAATCATGCAGGTTTGCACAAGATACCTAGGAAGTGTCCACGACTCATACATCTTGAGTAGATTACAGATCCTGGACATTCTCAAGGGACCACACAGGATCCAGCGCTCCTCAGTACCAAAGGGTACCCGTAAAGGACATGTCCGATGTGCCCATGCACCGGCCACGGAATCCTGCTGAGAGAAGGTACAAAGGCACTCATACCACTACCTGAACATTGGTGGAGCATGCCATTGGCATCTTGAAGATGCGATTGTGATAACCTCGAAAGATCTGGCTGAGAACTCCAATATACTCCAGAGAATCTCACGGATCATGCTTGCTGCGAGCTGCACAATCTGATGCAGCAAATGAGTAAGGACTTGCCAGATGTCGACATGGAGGAGCTGCACATCTCCTCCAATAAGTACATTGAAAGGGATGAGATCAATGAGATCAAGGAAGCTGAGGCTGCAGCGGAAGAGACCATAGAATAGGCCAGACAAGGCAGACATGCACGAGGCCCTCATTGCCACCAGATTTCACAAGTGGGATGGTGAGTAGTACTGAGTTTCCTCTTGGAAAAGTGCCCCCCATCATGGGCTAACATGAACACCAGTGTTGCTTTTCCTTTCATTTCAACCACGCACTTCAATGTGAGAGTGAATAGTTACACATTAAGCTCGCCATTGCCTTGATCCTTTGACGGATGATGAAGCCTGGGTGTATGCGTCCTTGCTGAGTTGAGGTGCTAACTGGTGGAGGGCATCGGGCATCAGACATCAGAATGTGCTTCCCCTTCAAGTGACTCTCCAGGATCCCAGTCGTTACGGTAGCCTAGTAGAGGCAGGAGCTGCTCTACAATCCTCAGTGGGCTTGTAACTGTCTGCCTTCAACCTGACAAAGCTCCTCAAGGAGATCCATCTCCAGCAACAGGACAATGCATTCTGTGTAACCTCAATAGAGGTACTGATAGGTTACATTTGGGCCAAGGCAGCCAAGACATTCTGCAGGTGTTAATCCATTTTGAGATCACTCAGTCCTCTATGTCACCTTCTTCTCCATCACGTTGACATCCAGAACTCTCAGTTAGGGATGCGGACCTGCATTCATCCTTACCTTTCTATTAATGTGGACCACCTGAGGATGACAATGTTCACGCATTTGCCTACCAGACATTAAAATACCTCCTCTTTAACACAGACAATGTGCCCTTATGCCCAACCCTTGCCCTTGCAAACTCCAAAGTGCTAAGGCACGAGGATGCCCTTGGTCACGCTTCATTGATAATAAAGAGCACATTTCAGATTCATTACATCCTCACTCCTATCCTGTTGCTTCCCACAGTATTGTCTAAAGCTACTTTTTGTGCTTCCAGAGCATTTTCAAAGGCTCCATTGATCACAAGACATCACCATTTGGATTTATCATCACTAACCTTGGCAGGTGTTTAAGTGAGGGGACACTATACAGAACGTATGGTCCAGCGCTGCATCCCTCCGCTGTGATAGGAGCCTTGTGGTTGCAATGCAGACAACTTTAAGGTGAGGAAGGCTCAAGGTTGTAGGTCAAGCACCAGGGCAATAAGGTGGCTGTGAGGGGCAGAGCTCCAGCACATTAAGATGGCAAGGTGCTCACACTTATTGATGGCTTAGCTGATGAATACTTGGAGAGATGGCAACATGCAAAGCAGAAAGGACCGTGTACGGGTATGGGCTCATAGTTTGAAAATCCTGCCGGATGACAGAGTTCCAGGATATATGACTCTTCTCTATTTGTTCAAATATCTCTCCCTGGACACGACACTTTCACCTTTCAATAATGCAGACAATTCAAGTGAACACCGCAGCCTCAATCTTACATTGCCAGGAATGAACATGACATGAGCCAGCAAAGCATGTAAACGAGGTTCCTTCCACAAGCACACTTTATATTAAGGAAGAAGCATCACTGATGTCGGAAATTATCTGAGAATGGACACACATTGTGCTGATATGGAAGCAGATAACATCGAACAGAGGCACAATATAGCGACATCGGCGATAAGTGGGGGGTAGGACCACGGTATCACACCTGATCGACAACACAGCTCATGATAAAGAGGCATACACAAGAGGAGTTGTGAAATGAATGTCATTCTATTTACATTGGTGAAAATTATATTCATGTTGTTAACACCTGTGCCACCGTTGTACTCCTAATATTTCTTAATCTTCCTAACCCTATCACTATGTCTTGCTGCATTACCGACATCCACAGTGGAGGTGGAGGCAGCCTCCTGACTGCTACACCCTGTTGTATGTGACATTTTGGCATCCTTTGGAGGGCCGACACCTGGAGGGCTCTGGCTTGCTTTTGGTCTCCTGCTGTGGGGCAGGTGCACCCTCCTCAGCCTGCGAAGCTGCAGCAGATGGGATCACACAGGAAGAGGAGATTGAGATTGGAAGGATGCTTCCCACACCCCCCCTTTCACGTAGCCACTGATTGATGTCACCAATGGCTGCAGCGATGGAATGCTGCTCTTGCAGTAGTGCAGGACCAATGACCTGCATGAAGGCCTCCATGGCAATTGCCATCCTAGCATTGCTGACCTCAGTGTTGGCATGCCAGTGCTATCACCTCAGACTGAATACGATCAGGGTCCTCCAACGTACGTTGAAATCTGAGGAATGCAGCTGACAACCCTTCCTGATGTTCCTGTTATTGTCGCTGTGGCTTCACCAACTGAGTTAGGGCCAAGTCCAGAGGCTCGTCATCTGACTCGGGTTCCACAGATTCCTAGCCTTCAGCAGTACTCTGAGTGCCAATTAGTTTGGATGTCCCTGTCTCTGCCTGCTGCGAACCAGATTCTATGCTATGCTCACCAGATTGTGATCCTGAGGCTGCTCTAGAAATAGGTACCACCAAAGTGTGTGTCTGTGTTGATGGAAGGTGTGGGTGAGCGCTGTGACGGGTCTTCTATGGTGCTCTCCTCTGGTTCCTCATCTGAGGTGTCCTTGTTGCTGGAGATGAGGGCTTAGCTTCTTGATGCTCTTGGGCACTTTCTAGAAGTGCCTATGAAAGAAAGTAGAGATAATTAGTGCAGGGCAGGCAAGTGGAAGACACGACGATGCACTCAGTATTGTTTCTGAGGGATGAGATGGTGCAGGGTCCTCACTTGGGTGTGTGCTGCCGACCTCACCGTTGCCACAGGCATGCTCCTGGTCTTTTCTGGCTAGCGTGATGGCATGCTCCTCAAAGGGAGTGAGAGCCTTAATTTATGCCACCCCACCCCCAGTCTGGGATATCTCGCTCCGATTGTGTTCGAACTTGTCCTGCATAAAGACAAATGGAGAGTGTGAGCAGGATGCATGACAAGGCAGAGTAAAAGGATGCCTGCCTTGTCTGGGTGGTAAGTGGATTGTGCTACATCAGCTACATAGGATTTGAGCCCAGATGAAGACGTGAAGGTGCATGTGAGAGAGTGAGTGCTGATGTCCCTTGACCTGGCAGTGTGTGAGGTCCCTGTGGAGTGTCACCCTGCGAATGTCTGATGGGCTTGTGAGTGTGAGAATTGAGAGTGATGAGATGGCTGAATTACCCTGGTGGAACGGATGAGATCATTCATCCGCTTTCTGCATTGGGTGGCTGACCTCCTCTGTGCAGCGTTAGCACTGACCACTGATACCACCGCCTCCCAAGCCAGAGTGGTGAAATTGGTGGACCTTTTCCAGCCATGACTTGGGAAGAGGACATCCCGGCCAGCCTCAATGGCATCCAGCAGGTGACCCAGAGGGAAAAACGCCCGCCACTGTACTTGATGCATGGAAGGGAAAATCTCGCCCTTAGTCATGGACACTTTAGTTCCAAAATTTAACACCCATTCCAAATGAAAATTACAGTCGATCTAGCACATTGTCCTTTCACCTCTGGGAGCTGCACACAGACCTCATCTGAATTTGTTGGCTGTACAGGGTACGTTCAAAATAAAGTTGGTTAGTGTCAAGCAGTAGCTCATGGACATGAGGACATTGTTTATGTTGCCCCTTATTTTAAACTGGTTTGCAATCTCATTCAGAAAGACTACGAGGAATGGCTGATGTAAGGAATGTATTAAGTGTAAGCTCATCATAAATAGTCATGACTAAGACATATATTGACTAACAATTATATTTAAAATACACTTTAATAATGAGAAACAAATATTATTGTATTATATAAAGATAGTTTAATTGTGCAATTAACAATTAATAACCATCCCCATCTGAACAATTTTGCATAAAGAAAAACTGTGATGCTTTAAAAAAATGTCTAACATGGTCAGATTTAATAAAATAATTTGTGATCTCATAGTTCCACATAGCAATATAACTCAGAAAAACAGATACACTTGTAATCTTCATACAGAAATTTATACTGAAAAAAGCTTCAATCCATTGTAAACTGAAGGAAGACACATTGCAAAACATCTATTTTTCAGTGAATTTTATAAGTTATCTAATGTATTTTATTTTTATTGACCTATGTTCATTTGCATGATGGTTTAACATTAATATAGAAAATTGCATACACCATAAAGAGTGAAGCCCATGGTATGAATTGCTTTGATAACATACAGCAGTTTTTAGGCAAATTTTAAAGCACAATTTTTCAATTGAAACTTTTAAGACACTTTGTATCACTGCCCATCAAAATACATATATAAATAGAAAAAGTCAGTATGAAAAAGCACTATGTTACATGTAACAGAAACTTCAAAAAATTAATTACATCATGAGGCTAAGTTTTCTGAAAATAAATAATCTACACTACACAAATTTTAAAAAAAAGTTGTGTTTCACATTTTAAAATCAGGTAATGACAAGACTCAAAGTTACAGTGATTGCTCTCTTGCAGAATAATTGAATGATGGCAGTGCCATATTACACAAGGCAATTATTGGCATATTTTCCATTAACGCTGCATTTTGCAGCGAGCAGTTTCTTCCTTTTTTTGCAACTTTAACAATATATAGCTAAGATAAAGTATCCTATCTGCAATTTTGTTAATTTTTAAAAAGGCCAGATTTTTC
The DNA here is from genome assembly GCF_017639515.1 of Carcharodon carcharias. Taxonomy (NCBI): domain Eukaryota; kingdom Metazoa; phylum Chordata; class Chondrichthyes; order Lamniformes; family Lamnidae; genus Carcharodon; species Carcharodon carcharias. The sequence goes on along the minus strand of NC_054469.1, from coordinate 79,434,470 downwards.
TTTTAAGTTGCAAGAAACATACTGGTTTGGGTAGAGAATTGAAACTGGAGTGTTTGATCCATTCAGGACCGGGTAATCTATGATCAATTGTGGGAAGCTTCTGAATGAGCATTTTAAGTTTGACAGACAATACAGTCAAACATCATACAGTACCAGTTTCCTCTGTTGATACTCTGTACAGAAACTGTCATTAATCAGTAAACAGCAGTTACAAAAATGTTCAAGGCAATCCCAAATACTTCATATGTAGCTGCTTGTTTGCTTGAAAAAAAAAACAAAAAAAACTTCTAGTGCAGTCTGCATTATCCACAGGAGAATTGTTCAGTCTTTTACTGGGACTCCTTATTTTTTTGTGCAAGTATGTAAAGACAAATTGGTCTTTCTGATGAATAATGCAGGAAACAAGACTTTTTTTATGTAAATACACATCAGTGGCACAGTTACAAAAAAGAAAAGTTCATGTGATGTCAGGGTCAGTCTTTTGGTTCCTGATCAGGATCTAAGTTATTTGTAGTCCCTTCTCCTGACAAGGTCTCTTCTACTTTAACTGAATATATTTCTTTTGAACTTTTGCCTTCCTCGCTTTCCTCTGAGTCCTCTGAGTCTTCCAGCAATTCTTCTTTCTCATACTCCGCCACATCCACCTCCAAACCTGCATGGTCCTTCAGTTTGCCATGATGCTTTAGATGGTAACGTTGGTTTTGAAAAAACTTTATGATGGTATACTTGGGCAGGTCAAGTTGAGCTGACAGAGTTTGAATTGCTTCTTCATCTGGGTACAAACCCACATCCTGTATAAAGCTCTGTAAGATCCCCAGGGCTTCGACAGAAATCTTAGTGCGAGATCTGGGCTTATGCCGGCTCTCATCTTCTGATTCTGCTGGTGTTGACGTTGGCTGTTTAGGTGCAAGTCGGGGTGTTGCTGGCTGTTGCTGCAGGTAAAAAATGACCAATAAACAAACTGTTCGTAATACATCATCAAGTTGCCATCATTGAAACACGGAAAACAACCAAAGCAAGTTTATTATACATGAAAATAGTTCTGAAGTGATTTAACCTTATCCCTTCGGTCTTTGTACAATGCAGGAGGACCACTGATGGCATTTGTGTCTTAGATGGTTTAAAATAGCAACTCATCTTACTGCTAACAATTAGCAAAAAAGTGGTCTTCATAAAAGAACTCTTCTCTTTAGCTTATGTGGTAAAGTAAACTAACCTGAATGGGCTCTGCAGAAACATGGATGACGTGAGATGGTCGGTCTCCATGGTGATGGATCACATTGCTTTCTTGCTCATAAATAGCATCTCTCTCAGCCTGAGGAAGACTCAGGAACCTCCTGATCATTGATAAGTTTTCCCAAAGAGTCCGATTCTCTGGTGAAGGGTCTTCCTTCCAACGTAAAAGTTCGCATAGCCAACCCTTGGTGATAAGAATGTGAATAAAGCGAAACACATTAGTTTTCTACTTTATCCTATTCAGAGTACAATTTAACAAAATATACTAAAGAGTGAGTAACCATTGAAACACAATGGATAAAGGAAAAAAGATCCTGCATTTATATAGCAATTTGCAACAGCTCAGGGTGTCCCAAAGCATTTTCCAGCCATTAAAATTATTCTTTAAATTATAGGGCAGAATCTTGTTGAGGCACCAGGGATCACTCCTGCCAGCTGGAGGACAGGCAAGAGAACCTCGGTACCTCTTTTTGGGAAGGCCTGACAAACCAGAAGCCTATCAGGTAGTGGTCAGAATCAAGACCTGGGAGTGGAAGTCTCGCCTACTGAGAGCTGCCGGTTAATCAGAGGCCAGCAGCTCTTGTGCTCAGCAGTGTCAGTGCGGAGGCCTAGGCTGCTGCCAGAAAGTCAGGCACTGGAGTCACAGGAGCAACCCAGTTCACAGGTAAGTAATATGGCAGGTAGAGGGGTTTTGTGGGGTGGGGAGCGTGCAAAGAGGGGTGCAGGGGGGTTGGCAGCAAGGACGGGAGCTGGGGGTGGTTCTCAGCTCCCTCCTTCCCGATGTCTAGTCCCTCGATTAGGCACTAAGTGCCTTTGATCAAGAGACAACCCCACTACACCCCCACTGCTGGAGGTAATAAGCTAGCCGCAATGTTTTAGCTTCCATGAAAGCTGCATGGTAACAGGCCTGCCTGCTGCCGGGTTACTACCAGTAGCTGCGGGAAGAGACCCTTCAGTCTTCACTAATTGGTCACTTAAAGGTCTCAATTGACGGCAGGCCGATAAAGTCAACGAGGGGCTTTCCCACCAGAACTTAATTCTGGCAGAGGTGGGAAGGAAGCGGGGTTCAGGTATGCCACCATCCTAATTAGATGCCCTTCCTGCCTCCAAGCTTGCCATCAGCCAGAGCAGAAGATTCTGCCCATAGTCACTGTTGTAATGTAATGCAGCCAATATACTCACAGCAAACTTCCACAAACAGCAATCAGGTAATGATCAGATAATCTGTTTAATCTGATGTTGGTTGAGGGATAGATTTGGCCAAAACAACAAGTTGAACTCCCTTGCTCATCTTCAAATTAATGCTATGGGATCTTTTATGTTCTCTTGAGAGGGCAGCCTGGGCCTTAGTTTAACATCTCATCTGAAAATAGCACCTCTCACAGTACAGTATTTCCTCAGTACTGCACTGGAGTGTTAGCCTAGATTTGGTGTTCAAGTCGCTGCAGTGGGACTTAAACTAGAGCCTTCTGACTCAGAGGTAAGAATCTTCAATGTTCATTAATAACTTCTGCTTGGGTGCACATTGAAATGCTGCTGACTGATGCTGTCAGCAGGAGACCAACTAGCAATTGGTGAGATGGTGGCATAGTGATTATGTCACTAGACTAGTAATTTAAAGGTCCATGCTAATACTCTGGATCATGGGTTCAAATCCCACCATGGCAGCTGACAGAATTCAATTCAATTAATTACATCTGGAATATAAAGCTTGTCTCAATAACAGTGACCATGATACTCTCATTGATTGTCATAAAAACCCATCTGGTTCATTAATGTCCTTTAGGGAAGGAAATCTGCCAAATTTACCTGGTTTGGCTTACATATGACTCCAGGTCCACAGCAATGTGGTTAGCTCTTAAAAGGCCTAATAAGTCAAGCAGTTAGGGATGGGTAACAAATGCTGGCCTTGCCAATGATGCCCACATCCCACAATAGAATATTTTTTTAAAAATTGAACTGCTTATAGCACGCATGTGTAGAAAACATAATTGCAGAAATTTAAGACAGAGATGAGGAAAATTTTTTTCTGTCAGAGGGTTCTGAGTCTTTGGAACTCCCTTCCTCGAAAGCCCATTTTGACAGAATCTTTGAATATTTTTAAGGCAGAAGCAGATAGATTCCTGAGAAGCAAGTGGTGAAAGGCTATTGGGGATGGGTAGGAATGTGGAGTTGAGGTTAAAATCAGATCAATCATGATCTTATAGAATGGTGGAGCAGGTGCGAAGGGCTGAGTGGCCTCCTCCTGCTCCTAGTTCGATTGTTTGTATGGAAATTGAAATATTGCCAACAAAGTTAAAATAATTTCACAAGAAAAGAATTTTTAAAAATTCCCAGTAAAGATCAATATACAATACATTGCTTTACGGTATTTGATTCATAGATATATCATTATCTTAAGAAAATAATAATGTATTCATTAAGGGATGAACATTTAGTCCATCAAGATGAAAATAAAAGACTGCGGATGCTGGAAATCTGAAATAAAAGCTGAAAATGCTGGAAAAACTCAGCAGGTCTGGCAGCATCTGTGGAGCAAGAAACAAGAGAGTTAACGTTTTGAGTCCATCTGAAGAAAGTCATACGGACTCAAAACATTAGCTCTGTTTCTCTCTCCACAGACGTTGCCAGGCCTGCTGAGCTTTCCCGGCATTTTCTGTTTTTAATTCAGTCCATCAAGCCTGTTCGTACCACAAACTATTCTATCTTGAATCCAGCAAAACAACACCATCTCCTCAGGAATGGTCGTACAGAGCTTTACCTGCCCCAAAGGGAAACTCCAGAATATGCATTATGCTTCTTAGATCATTTGCCTTTCATTATCGCAGTTAAACTACCAGAGGAACTGTTATGCTTCACGCAGCATTTGATAATCATTGCCAATGTTCTCTCGCAATAGATTCTCGTCTGACCCTGCACCATTACCACCAGAGGCTCTCAAAGATTCATCTTTCAACCCGCCCCACCATTGCCCCCGTCACCACCCCCCAATTTCTATGCTGTCTCTTTGCAACATCATTGGCAAATACATTGGGCAATCAGGAATGTTTCCAGGTTCCCTGAACTTGCTCCCTTGTAAAAACAGTCCTCTTTGGGATTTTAATTGGCACACCCTTAATTGACATGGAAACAGGTTCCTTGTCCAATTAAGCGCCATAGACGGGCTCTTGAAGCTGGAGAGGGAATCAAAGACCTTCCAGCTTCAGAGGAGCAGCAGACCACACGAAAGGGTAACTGAGAGGATGCTTCAACATGGATGAGCCCTCTACCCAACTTTTTTAAAAATTAAAAAGAATGAAAAAAAAAGCAGCCAGGCAGACCTCTGCATGTGTTGGTGAGGGGAAGAATCCCTCTACATGCCAGCCTTTGGCTGCACGCACACCCATGTAGGGAGTGCCTGTAGACCTGCCTAAAGTACTGGCCCCAACCGGACACTGGGTGCACAACTCCAGGCAATCAGATCTGGAAACTGGAGTCCGTGTGGAAAATCCCATTTGGCCTCCTTTCAGTGTGCTTAAAAAGGCTCTTAATGAACTTAATTGGTTGCCCGATTCATGGGGGTGAGTAGCTCTGCTGACCCTGAACCTACCTTCACCAAAATGGTGTGCCAGGAAACCGGCACACTGGCTGTGTTTTTGGGCCCCATCTGCCTCCGTTCCAACATCAGACAGGGCCCGAAAATTCAGCATATAGTCGCTTGCCTTATGTGTGTTTGATGGCATTAAGCTCTATTGGTCTACTGCTTGCCTCAAACTCACCACTATCTGGCATCCAGAATGTTATGGATGAACTGCAGTTTCTTCCAATTAGACATCAGAAAGATTGAAGCCATTGTATTTACTCCCCACCACAAACTCCAATCCTTGCCACTGATTCAGTTCCTTCCCTGGTCACTGTCTTAGTGGGAACTGACTGTTTACAACTTTATTATTCTATTCAAATCTAAGTTGAACCTCTGTCCTATGATGCCTCCAGGACAAAAAATGTTTACTATCATACCCGCCTTCACCCCTACTCAGGTCATCTGTGGCCTAAACTCTTACCGAAGACCAGATTGCCTCCAAAATCTATTACAACAGTGCCCTCATGGTGAGCCTCACAACCTTGAATTTATATAAATTTTAGCTCATTCAGAGCACTACTGCCCACACCCTATTTGACTCCATTAAAGGGGGTGGCGAGGGGATTTAATGGAGCCTGCAATAGTAGATATGCGGGATGACTGAATTAGACAGGTACCGAGGTTTCAATTTCCTAATGGCGGGTTGAGATGCAGAGATTAAGTTGGTAGTGTGTCTGTGGTGTGTCAGGCCTCACATCATCCTGCGGCAGGTTCCCACTTGTAATACATCTCCATGCCATGAATACTCATTAAGGTAAAACCTTTTTAATTACATCCTACGTTCAAGATAAAGTCAGCGGCGCACAAGAATCTCATGGCACCTGGAAGGGCCAGCTGAGCCTACAAGTTCAACTATATGTCCCACAGAGTGACGGCAAGTACAACACTGGACACTAACATGAACATTCAATCGAACGCAAAAACATAGCATTATTGCATTATTTCTTCCTCATAAAGAAATATCCCTAACCCCCTGTAACCATCCATGTGTGCCAACCACGAGGCGTTCCAGCACATTCAGCTCTCTGACTAAGCTAGTCCAATAAATAATGATGATGTACACATGTAATATGAAATAATTACAAGTGAGATTTAAATTTGAAAAATACCCATGCCACCTTTGTGCTCTCAATAAGTCTTATGTTAATGACAATAGAGCTGGGCAGGAAAGTTGTGGCTGTGATGAAGAGCCTCTCTGTTTGTCAAGGAGGCTCTTTTCAGGCCACTGTACCTGCTGCATTGTCAACTGATGGCAGGTTTTATCACTGAAAAGCTTCCCTGTCATCTGATTGCATGCATCTCCCATGCAAGCTGCCAGCACTTTAAATTTTAATTGGAATCATGCGGGAACCAGCAAAAAGCAAGAGAGTGGAAATGACATTCACTTCCTGTTCTACCATTGGGAACAGCGCACCATGGTTAAAATTACACGTTATATTCTGCTTGCCCATCACCTCTCCTTGCTGAACTACACTGGATGCCAGACTCTCAATTCCTCAAATTTAAAATTCTCATCTTTGTGTTCAAAGTTCTCCATGGTATCACACATTTCTATCTTTCTAAGCTCCTCCAGTGCCAATCCCAACCTTCACCCATCAGTCCCAGGACACCTCTTGTCCTGAACTTCATGTCCCCTAATTCCAATACCCTCACTTCACCCCACAGTTAACATCTATGCATTCAGCTCCTTTCCCTCCCTAAGCTCCTCTGCCTTTCCACTTTCCTTTCCTCCTTTAACATCCTTTCTTAACACTGCTGAATTTGGGTTTCCATCATGTCTGAATTACACCCCACCTTCTCCCCACTACCAGCAGATATTGGATCTGCCAGAAATAGTTGGCAAGATGTAGCTAGCTGTGTCCAAAGGGAGCTGAGTTGAGACTTTTCTTCATATAAATTAAACTTCTCAACATGGTGGAAAAACAGATGGGTACAAATTCAGAGATCTCTAAAAACAAGTGAAGAAGGCAAATGGAATTCAGGTGTTGTGCACAAGACATTGTTTAGAAAGGTGAGAAGTTGCTGATGAATCTTTAAAAACATTGGCCTGAGCTTTTCAGGTGGTGGGTGGACTCGGCGGGAGTGGGCCACCATTTTATGCAGGCAGGCCAATTAAGGTCTGCCCAGTGTAACAGACGAGTGGTAGCGCTCAGTGCTACCTGAGCGGGTGGGAGGAGGAGGGAGAGTCGGGGCCAGCACTCTACTGCGCATGCATGCAAAAGAGTGCTTCAATCTCCCTGAGCACGGAGCTGCCTCAGGGAGATTGAATCAATGTACAAATAATTTTTTAAAAATTTATTTAAACATGTCCCCTCATGTGACTATGTCACATGAGATGGGACATGTTTTTATATTAATGAAAAAAAATTTATTTACTGAATAAAAGCTTTAGGAAACCTCATCCCGCTCATGGGTGAGCTTTCCTAAAAAAACACGAAAGCCACTTGGCCTTTTTACCTGCCCGCCAACCTTATGGTTGGACGGGCAGCATTAACGATTGCTTCAATTACTTCATTAATGGCATTAATAAGCCGTTTGCATATCGGCAGGTGCGCAGCTGACTCCGGTGTGTGCCCGCCAACGAAACATCGCAACTCAGCGTGATGATGTCGGGACACATGCCCGACGCCATCGCGCGTCATTTTACGCGTCGGCATGTTGGGCCCACCCCTGTTTGCCGACTGAAAAATCCTGCCCATTGGTTAGAGCAGCCACACTGGTGCATTGAGTTTTCCTTTATAGAAAGGATATTGGGGTCATGGAAAGATACAAAGTACATTTGTTATATAATACTGGAGATGAAAGGATATAGTTAGAATGACATTCCTGAAAAACTAAGGTTTATTTACTGAAGGAGAAAGAGTTAAGGAAAGATTCAATAGTAAAGTTCAAATTGTTGAAAGGGGCTGAGTGGGTTAATAATGAAAGTTGGTAACAAGGGGGTATAAATTTGCATTAGCTACATTACTACAACAATAGAGGGGAAGATTATAATCTTCTTAACACAAAGGGTTAATTAAAATACATTATGATAAATGAAAATTCAGTCCAATAAGAGTTTAAGAGCAATTAGGTAAACAGTTGAAGAAAGAATGAATGAGAAAATAGATTACAGTTGAAAGCTGATATGGAGCCTAGAAAAGGCATAATGGCCAAATGTCTTACTTCTGCATGAAATATCTATGATTTTATAAGTATCAAGTGTTTATCCCTGCTGTATTATCCACATTTTTAACCACATACATTTTAAATCTCACATCGGGCAACCATTCAGAAAATATGTTAGTTCAAACTGTTAAAATTTTAGAGACATTTAGCTTTCTTCCCCCAGATTCTTGTTCCTTTCCATGATGCATGTGATTTAAGCGCAACAGAATTACAAATGAAAACATCACAGAAGGTTTATACATCTTAATAAAAGGAGTTCACAGGACAATTGTTAGGCCATTAATAACCATGATGTAAATTCAGGTTCTATAAGTTTGACAACAGAAGAGCACCCAGTTCAATGGATAGTCTAATTAATATACCTGCTCGCAGGAGAATTGTCTACCCTCCCAAGGGAATATCTTACAATCGAAGTGCAAAATATCTAGAGCCCGAACTGTGATTAGTGGGATAGAGTAATCAGAGTCAGGTTGGCAGATTTAATTGTCTGTGGTCAACTTTCTTCTTTTGTTGGGTAGCACCATAACATTTGAATTGCACTATATAAATATCAAGCCTTGATTTTAACTCAGGATGGGAATTAGGCAGGGGTTGGTGGTGGTGGGTGGGTGGGGGGGGGGGGGGGGGGGGGTGGTGTGGGGAGCTGGTGTCCAAGTGTACAGCCCCTATGATTTTGTCAACATGAAGTTCAGGCAGAGTCAGGCTTCATTTTAATATTACTGAACGGCTGCCCACCTATTCGAAAGGGCCTAATCTTTCACCCTCAACCCTGGCCTATTTAATGTGGGAACGCATCATGAAAAACAAGGCTGCATTCTCTGAAGCCAGATTTCTTTGCAACAGGGCTGAATCACAGGGCTGCAGTACATTTTCTGAGGATTCACTGGAGATCCACATGGAGCAGGTCAGGGAAAGTAGGGAGGCTTTGAAAGACAATATCCGCAGGCCGCATTCCCAGGTCTGCTTTCTAGCTGGTCTGGACTGTATCTTTCGGACTAAAGTGCCTATAAAAACATATACTCAAGCCAATCATCAATTTAAGATTTTATATTACTAAATGAAACTAAAACACAATAAAAAGAAACAACTTAATCATCCCTGAACAAAAAAAACTTTGTTAAACTTCCTGCTCTTGACATTGAAATTCCACCTTTTTCTCTTACGCCTGTGAAATGGCAATCTTCTACTGTTGCTAACTGTAACATATGTGGAAAGAAAGAAAGGAAGGAATATGATTGGAAGTGGGGCTTTAAATAGGGCTAAGCTGACTCTCCAAAACTGGCATGGAATTCTCACTGAAATATGGGACAACAACAACACAACACCATGGAACCATTTAAGGTGACCCCACAAAAACTCCCAGTTTGTCATATGGTCAGTCCATCCCATATGTAAATTTTGTAAGTAAAACAAAAACAAAAAAAAAGTGCTGAGAAATCATGGAGGAGGTTCAATGCCTTCTCCTGTTTTGTGGGTCACTGGGGCCTAGTTTTAGTGTAAGAAGAGATTCAATGATTCTACAGGAGGAGCAATCATAAGCACAATTCCTCTCTCCATCTCTCTCAATGACACCTGACAACATTCATTTCACTCTTTCTCCACCACTTGCAACAATTCCCTTGCGTCCATCACATCACTCAGTTGTTATTGTCAAAGGCAGTCCAGATTTCTACTACCTTGTGAAAAGGAGCTTCTTGAATTCACTCCTAAAATGACCTTGCTCTAATTGTAGGATTATTCTGCCTTATTCTGGATTTCTCCACCAGCGAAAACAATTTTTCTATATCTACTGCATTAAATCCATTTATAATTTTAAAGACCTTGGTTAGATCACTCCTCAACTGTCTAAATTTCAGGGAATACAAATGAAGTTTATACAACCAATCCTTGTAAATTAAACCTTTAAGCCCTGGTATCATTCTGGTACATCTGCACTGTTCCCCCTGCAAGGCTTTCCTGAGGTTCAGTGTCAAAAATTGAATGTAGTACCCCAGATGGAGTCTGACCAAGGCTGACACATCACTTCCCTACTTATGGATTCCAACTCCCTTAAGGAAAAGACCAATGCTCCATGAACCTTTTTGAATACTTTTTGTTATCTATACACTAGGTTTTAGTGACTTATATGTGTGAAGTTCTAAATTCCTTTGTTTCTCTGAAGTTCCTGGACTCTCACAATTCAGAAAAAATAATAACTTTCCTTACTGAAATCCAAGTGGACGACTTCTCAATTCCCATACTGAACTTCATCTATCACAGCAGGACTCATAGAACATCTTAATGCAATCAGGCAGAGTCAACATGGTTTTGTGAAAGGGAAATTGTATTTAATTTATTAGAGCTTTTTGAGGAAGATAAAGGGAAACCCCTATAGATGTGGTGTACTTGGATTTCCAAAAGGCATTTTATAAGGTCCCCCAAAAAAGGCTACTATGCAAAGTAAGAGCTCATGATGTGGGGAGTAACATAATAGCATGGATAAAGGATTAGTTAGCTAAAAGGAAGCAGAGAATAGGGATAAATAAGTCATTTTCAGGTTGGCAAGCTGTAATTAGTGGAGTGTCAAAGGAATCAGTGCTGGGGTCTCAACCATTCACAATCTATATCAATTACCCAGAGGAGGGGATTGATTGTATGGTTGCTAAATTTGCTCATGACACAAAAGGTAGGAGAGTAAGTTGTGGAGAGAACACAGGGAGTCTGCAATACATAAGTTAAGTGAGTGGGAAAAATTTTGGCAGATGGAGTATAATTTGGGAAAATGTGAACTTGTTCACTTTGGCAGGTAGAAAATAAAAGCAGTATACTATTCAAATGGAGAGAGATTGCAGAATTCTGAGGTACAGAGGGATCTGGATGTCCTAGTATGTGAATCATAGAAAGTTAGAATGCAGGTACAGCAAGCCATTAGGAAGGCAAATAGAATGTTGTTGTTTATTGCAAGGGGAATGGAATATAAAAGTAGGGAAGTTTTGCTACAGCTGTGCAGGGCCTTGGTGGGACTACATCTGGAGTACTGTGTACAGTTTTGGCTTCCTCACTTTAGAAAGGGTGAAGGCCGGGATTTTCCGGCCCTGCCATGGCAGGACTTGCCATGGGGGATGTGACGGACCAGCCGAGGATTCACTGGCTTTCAGTGAGACCGGAAGACCCTGCTGACGGGCAGGGCTGGAAAATCCTGGCCATAATTACATTAGATGTAGTTCTGAGAAGGTTCACTTGACTGATTCCTGGGATGAAGGGATTATTTTATAAGGAAAGGTTGGGATTGTACCCATTGGAATATAGAAGAATGAGAGGTGATCTTGTTGAAACATATAAGATGCTGAGGGGACTTGACACGGCAGATGCTGCGAGGATGTTTCTTCATACGGAGAGACTAGAACTAGGCGATACAGTTTCAAAATAAGGGGCTTCCCATTTAAGATGGAGATGTGGAGAATTTGTTTTCTCTCAGAGGCTCATAAGTCTGAAGAATTCTCTTCCCCAGAGAGCAATGGAGGCAGGGTTATTAAATATTTTTAAGGCAGAGTTAGATAGATTCTTGACTGACAAGGGAGCCAAAGGTTATAGGGGGCAGGCAGAAAAGTAGAGTTGAGGCCACAATCGGATCAGCCATGATTTTATCAAATAGCAGAGCAGGTTTAACTTGCTGAATCGCCTACTTCTGTTCCTAATTCATATCTTCGTATGATAAGTAAATAGAGTTTACTGAGGGTGAGTAAAAGAAAAAAGTATGAGAATGAAACAATCTGGAGGCCAGATCCTGGCAATCCAAGCAACATAATGACACACAGCTTCTGTGATCCAATTACCTGCAGTTGTATGACCCTCAAAACACTGCTTCAGTAACTCTGAGAGTCTGAACCTGTGGGATGGGCGCTGAGCAGGGATTTCTCTGACTTCACATTGAAACAGCATTGGAGTCTGAATTGTGTCACAGGACATGTATTGTAACCACAGACACATCCCAATTTTCACCACCTGCCTTTTCTATTCTAGCTGGGTAGGCAGGTTTAAGATCAAGCTACAAAATTCAAGAACCACCCCCCACCACCCCACTGAAAACAGGCATGAGGATCGCAGTGTGTGGTTAACCCATATCTGTTGCTTCTGATGCAGATGGCTTGAAAGCTTTGTGCTCATTTAAGTGATTGTACCATGCAGCCAGTGCTAAGCATATTGTTGAGTGGCTGCATGCCTGTGCAGAGGTACAAAATCTTAAGAGGCTAGAATGAGTGAAAGCTAGCATGTAATACTAAACGCCAGCCTGCACCTCTTTAAGAGGAGGTACGTTGTGAGTGGAGCAGATGCTGGAAGTGATTCTGCAACTGATTCTGACCTGGGAAAGACACAAGAATGACACAATGTGGCAGAGAGGGGGCTTCAAGATTTTCCCATGTTGCACTGGAGGTGGAGATCAAGAAGGATGTTCCCTATCCGGAAAGAACCAGGAGGCCCTCCAGATAAACATTGTGGAGGCACTGGAAGTTGTTAGCTATAGTGACCAATGGCAGGAGGCTAGCCCCTACGACACAGTTAGAGCGCCATAAGAAGTTCAATGACCTCTCACACATTGTCAAGATCAGTGATTGCATCTTCAAAATGCCATATCCTACCAGCTGCATCACTATCCTCACACAAAGTTTACTGTATCACATCCCCATCAGTTACCTACCAACAATCTCTATCAATCAGGACTCATCCCTAATATTCATAACTACCTCACCCACACATACTTACCACTGCTGCAAGCCTCACAACCATATCTCACAGCTTACACATATTCCCAGCTATTCATGAAAGGCATATCACAAACACACTGCAGCACACTCACTGACATACTTCCTTCTCTTGCAGGATCAGGTAGTGCAACAGAAGGCAGCAGAACCTAACAGGTGGGGTTCAGGCATGGTTGCATGTCCTGTCACACCTGGAGGAATTGGTGGTTGACACATTAGAGTGCCCATGACTGAGGCCAATGCCAGCAGTGGGGCTGAAACCATCAAAGATGGTGGTACCCTCTTGTACCTAATCATTCTTCTCATGTCTCACATTTCCCTGATCCTACAACCTCTTCTTACTTACAGGCTGCAGATGTGTTAGCTTGCACTTTGGCTTACCCCACTTCCCCTCAGCACAACCATATACTTGTGCCTTTCCTCTTTCAGATACTCAAGAAATGCAACCTGGCTAGGCAGTGGTAGAAAAGGAAGAAGACAGTGATGATGAAGATAAACACTGTTACTCGCTCTGACACTCATGGCCACCAGCTCAGATACTCTCACTGTGTGTATCTTAAGGGCAGCTTAGAGTTAAGATCAGCACATGGTGAGACACCAGGCATGAATGCCTGCAGCCATAGTGGTCAGCTTGCTTAAGGATGAAATTTCACAGATGTTCTGCTGCAGAATACTCTTATAAAAACTTTGATGGGGTGGCCAGAGATGTTATGCACAATGAAAAGCATTGGCAAGCCTGCTAGATAGCCTGCAGTCAACATATGAACATACAAATTAGGAGCAGTAGTAGGCCACTCAGCCTTTCGAGCCTGCTCCACCATTCAATAAGGTCATGGCTGATCTGTTTGTAACCTCAACTCCACATTCCCGTCGATCCCCGATAATCTTTCACCTCTTTGCTTATCAATGATAGCAACATGGAGGAGTCTGGCACCAATTTGGCACAGGCTTTGCATAGAGCTTCAAGCCCATCCTTTCTAGTGAGCAACTCCATGAGCACACTTGTGGATCCAAATGTGATATAGTGCCTTACGTCTCAGCTTCCAATGCAGCATCTAACCAACGTCTGCCTGCTACAATGGAAACTCAAAATAAATTCACGTAAGGCCAGCTTGCTACCACACAAGCTCAGACTTATCTTATGCAGACTCTGCTTGCTGCCATATAATCTTAGACTGCCACCGTTATAGCTGGGGTAACAATGTTCAAAAAATTGCGGTTCAACAATCTGTCCTCCAACACATCACTAAAATCGCTGAGGTGCTGCCCTAGAGAAGTAGCAGTTGTCCCAGGGAGAGCCTTTCTCAGGATAAGAGCAATCGTCCTCCCACCACTGCCGCTCCATCAGTGCCCTTGCTGTTGCCAGTCAGCCAGCTAGTCCAGACTGCTCCCAATCATGCCAAAGTCTTGCCTTCTAGGCTCAGAGCTGCTCCAATATCATGTGCAGTCTCCTTCACTTAAAAGTCAGCAAATTTTCCACCAGCTATGCTGCAGCCATTGGGGTTGCACTGGTAGGAGCACTAGGCCAGGCAAAAGCACACAAAGACAGTTACTAGCGGCAGAATTTTGGGCCTCACTGAGTTTGGGAACAGAGGAGGACAGAATCTATAAAACACCGGCGTCAGCCAGTGTGCCAGTTTCCTGCCAGAAAGGGGCTGTGTTGGTTTGCTCCTCACTTCCTCTCTACAGAATCACAGAATTGTTACAGCGCAGAAGGAGGCCATTCAGCCCATTGTGTCTGCAGCAGCTCTCCAAATGAGTAATTCACTTAGGCCAGAATCTTCGGGTTAGCGTGTGGGGGCGGGCCCCGTTCGCCGAAGTGTGAAATGACGCACAGTGACATTGGGCGTGTGTCCCAACATCACTGCATGTCATTCAGATCTTCAGCTCGGCAGGTACACAGTAAAGTCGGCTGCGCACCCGCCGAATTGTCAAAGGCCTATTAAGGCCATCTAAAAACTAATTAAAATAATTAAAGGTGCTGCCCGTCCAACCTTAAGGTTAGTGGGCAGGTGAAGAGCCTAGGTGACCTTCGCATTTATCATGAAACCTCATCCACGAGTGGGATGAGGTTTCGTGAAGGATTTATAATTCAAATAAATTTCTTTATTAAAATTCATTGACATGTCCCAGCTCATGTGACACTGTCACATGAGGGGACATGTCAGAATTTTTTTTTCTCTTTATTTAAATTGTTAACAATTTAATTAAACTCCCTGAGGCAGCTCTGTGCCTCTGGGAGATTTCTGCGCTCTTTCATGCATGTGTGCAAAAGAGCAGAGACCCCGACTCAGCCTACTCCCACCGCCCGCACAGGGAGTGCTCAGTGCTTCTGGGTATGTGTCACGCTGGGCGGGCCTTAATTGGTCCACCAATGTAAAATGACGGAGCGCAGCCGATCACGGGCAGCGATTGGCTGTGTGCCCGCCCGTGCCCGCTTGAGCTCAGCACCCCCAACGGGGAGAAAATTCTCCCCTTGGTGTCATTATCCTGTCTTCTCCCTGTAACCCTGCACATTCTATATTTCAGGTGACAGTCTAATTTCAGTTTGGATGCCTCAATTGATCCAGCTTCCACCACACACTCAGGCAGTGCAATCTAGACCTTAACCACTTGTATGAAAAATCTTTTTCCTCATGCCACTTTTGCATCTTTTACCAATTACTTTCAATCTGTGCCCTCTTGTTCTCAATCCTTTCAGGAGTAGGAACAGTACCCCCCATGTACCCTGTCCATACCCCTCATGATTTTGAATATGTCTACAAAATCTCCTCTCAGCCTTCTTTTCTCCAAGGGAAACAGTTCTAACTTCTCCAATCTATCTTCACAACTGAAGTTCCTCATCCCTGGAACTATTCTTGTGAATCTTTTCCGTACTCTCTCCAATGCCTTCACATCCTTCCTAAAATGCAGTGCCCAGGACTGGACACAATGCTCCAGCTGAGGCCAAACTAATGTCTTATACAAGTACAACATAATCTCCTTGCTCTTGTATACTATGCTCCTATTAATAAAGCTGAGGATGCGGAATGCTTTCTTATCCACTTTCTCAGCCTGCCCCACCACCTTCAATAACTTATGCACATTTCCCCCAGGTCCCTCTGCTCCTGCAATCCCTTTAGAATTATGTCCTTCAATTTCAAATTGTCTCTATATTCTTCCTACCAAAATAAATCACTTTATATTTCGCTGTATTGAACTTCACCTGCCACCTGTCCACTCATTTCACTAACTTGTCTGTATCCTTTTGAAGTTCTACACTATCCTCCTCACAGTTCACAATGCTTCCAAACTTTGTATCATCCACAAACTTTGAAATTGTGCCCTGTACACCAAGGTCTAGATCAATAATATATGAGGAAAAGCAAGGGTCCCAACACTGATCCTTGGAGAACTCCACGACATACCTTTCTCCAGCCCAAAAAACATCCAATAACCACTATTCATGTTTCCTGTCACTCAGCCAGTTTTGTATCAATGTGTGACTATCCCTTTTATTCCATGAGCTATAACTTTGCTCACACGTCTGTTGTGTGGCGCTGTATCAAACGCCTTTGGGAAGTCCATTGTACACCGTATCAACAGCATTGCTCTCATCAACTCTCTCTGTTACCTCTTCAAAAACTCCAGCAAGTTAGTTAAATACAATTTCCCCTAAGAAATTTGTGCTGGATTTCCTGAATTAACCTACATTTGTCCATGTAACTATATATTTTGTCCCAAATTATTGTTTCTAGAAGTTTCCCCACCACCAAAGTTAAACTGACTGGCCAGTAGCTGCTGGGCTTATCTTTACACCATTTATGAACAAGGGTGTAACATTTGCAATTCTCCAGTCTTGTGGCACCAGCCCAGAGTCTGAGGAAGACCGAAAAATTATGGTTGGTGCCTCCACAATTTCCATTCTCACTACTCTCAATATCCTTGGATGCATCTTACCTGGTCCTGGTGCCTTATCCACTTTAAGTACATGCATGCTATGCAATACCTCCTCCTTATCAATTTTAAACCCATCTAGTGTCTGAACGACCTCCTCTTTCACTATGGCCTGGTAGCATCTTCTTCCTTGGTAAAGGCAGGTGCAAAGTATTCATTTAATACCTGGGCCCTGTGCCTCCATGCATAAATCTCTTATTTGGTCCCTAATCGGCCCTACTCATTTTTATATCCTTTTACTATGTATATGTGTATAGAAGACTATGGGACTTCCTTTTATGTTGGCTCCCAGTCTCTTTTCACATTCCCTCTTTGCTTCTCTTATTTGCTTTTTCACATCTTCTCTGAACCTTCTATATTCAGCCTGGTTCTCAAATGTATTTTCTGCTTGACATCTGTCATAAGCACACTTTTTCTTCATTACCTTAACTTCTGTCTCCTTTATCTTCCAGAGAGCTCTGCCTTTGTTTGCTCTACCTTTCAAATTCGAGGGACTATACCTTGACTGTGCCCGAAATACCTCTTCTATGAAGGTAGTCAATAGTTCAACTACCATTTTTCCTGCCAACCTTTGGTTCCAGTCTATTTGGCCCAGATCCTTTCTCACCCTATGGAAGTTGGCTTTCCCCGAGTTAATCATTCTTACTTTGGATTGTACCTTGTCCTTTTCCATAGTCAGCCTATACTTTATGATTCAATGAATACTGTCCCCTAAATGTTCTCCTACTGAAATTTGATCCGCTTGGCCCATCTCATTCCCAAGAGCCAGGTCTAGCAGTGCCACCCCTCCCCCTTTCATTCCTTTTCTTTCTTTCTTGAACACCTTGTACCCAGGAAGATTTAACACACAGTCCTGCCCTTCTTTGAGCCAGGTCTCCATTATCACCTCAACATCGTATTTCCACATGGTAATGTGCGCCTGTAACTCACCAATCTTATTTACCACACTCCATGATTTCACATACATGCACCATAACCCTGATTTAGACCTTATCACTTTCTCCCTTACTCTGACCCCATTTACTAGTCCTTAGCCTGATGCTATCTAAATTTCCCAGCATTCTGTGCACCTTAGTATTCCTTTCTGATGTTATCTTTAAGTTCCCAAACCCCTGCCAAGTTAGCTTAAATCCTCCCTGACAGCATCAGCAAAATGGCCCACAAGGAACTCAGCCCCAGTTCTAATTAGGTGTAACCATCTGGGCTGTAAAGGTCCCATCTCCCCCACAACTGGTCCTAATGTCCTAAGAATCCAAAGCCCTTGCTTCTGCACCATTTTTCCAGTCATGCATTTATCTGCTTTATCCTCCTATTTCTACACTCACTTGCGTGTGGTACTGGGAGTAATTCAGAGATTACTACTTTCTAATTTCCTACCTAAATTCTGACTGCAGGACCACATCCCTCTTTCTACTTGAGTTGTTCATACCAATGTGGACCACGACTGCTGGCTGTTCACCCTCCCCCCTTAGGGTGCTCTGCAGCCACTCAGTGACATCCTTGACCCTGACATCAGGGAGGCAATACACCATCCAGGATTCACATCTGTAGCCGCAGAAATGCTTACTGTTCCCCTAATGATTGAATCACCTATCACTGTGGCTCTTCCAGTCTTCCTTGAACCAGGTCCCTGTACAATTGAACCACCCATGGTGCCATGGACTTGGCTCTTGCTGCACTCCCCCAGATGAACCATCACTCTCATCAGTATTCAGAACTGAATACTGGTTGGAGAGTGGGATGCACTCAGGGCTCTTCTGCACTATCTACCTTCTCCTAGGAGACCATAGCTGTAATATCAATTGAACTGCTTGAAAGACACAAAGATACTTGGAAATTAAGGATATTGTATAATAGGGAAAAGATGGATAATGGGGATTTAAATTATTGAGAAATTGAAAATGTGCAGCCTGTCCAATGCACTCCTACTGTAAGGCTGGTAGAAGTATGGCAGTGAGAGACCTTGTTTAAGATGAGGCTCTGCTCCACCAAATATGGTCCCCTACGACTGCAATGGCTACCAAAAAGATGGAGAGCGGTGATGGACAGAATGGCCGACTTTTGTTGCTATATATATAGGTAAATATGTTTATTTTCCAAAGATGTAATATGTAAGATAGAAATCTGTACACTTCATTAATAGGTTATATATACAATGAAAATAATATAACTTTGAAGTCAACGAAAGTGTTCTGCAGCTTGGATCACAACTTTGCTTCACATCCCAATTCAGGATGCAGCCTTTTGGTTGCTTTCATACAAAACTTATATGCTATACATAAACTATGCCTCAATAAAAGGTGATGCCTGAGTTGTCTCAGCCTTGCCCACTACTAACATTCATCATAATCCAGTTGTTATTTGGGTCACACCGCTCTAGCTCCTTGCTAATGTTATTGTGTGAAATATTTGTTTCGGAACAAAGCATCGGAGGGCTGAAGAGAGGACCAACACAAATGCCATGAATTTATCTGTAAATCATATGTTAGGCAACATAAAGTTAATGTTTAGTCTCTTTGGGCTCACCACCCCAGTTTCTCTCACCAAATTAATTTGCCTTTGCCTTACCACACATCAAATTTCCACAGTACCTCAGTTTCATTCACCAAACTGAAAACCACTGAATGGTCATTTGTATAATGAACCCATAGGTAAGTCCTATAGCCTATGGTCACTTTGACCTGCTAAATAATATGAATCAACAGTTCTTGTCTTTGAAACACACAACAACACATTTCTAATAGCTTATGTTTACTCAAAAATGTGCAGTGAATACAATCTAATGGAAAAGATTAGCTTTTTGAGATCAAGGAGCAGGTTTGTTTATTTGAATGAGTGGTGCCATTGACAAGTATACTCTTCCTCCTTTTCCATGAAAGATTCTGTTATAAAGATTGATTTAAAGCCATGTATTTTAATTTAGAAACCAAATTGACAAACCAAGGATCATAATGCAAGACCACGTCAAAGTTGGGAAGAGTACAAGAGAGGTAAAATCAAGAAGTATAATCAGGTTTAGATTTTTGGGGGGGTGGGGGGGTAAAACTGGTTTATAGCAGTTGAGAAAAAATAATCTGTAGTGAATTGGGCAGCCCATTGTACATTATGCTTGATTTTCATTAACTTCAATGGAAATAAAACAGCACACAAATAAAAAATTACTTTAAATGGATTTATCAAATGCTAAGGTTGTTTTCAACTTTTAGTGCGATTTATCTTAATTACATCAGCTAGCTAGTGATATTATTGTCCTTAAATATTGTTAACAGGTCATGGCTAACAGTGTCTCATTTTACTTCAAAAAATTGATTCAGGCAGGATTTTGCCATTTTTTAAACTCATAATTGATATCACTGTAACCTTTGTATAATGTTTTGGTTTTGACTATGTACTTCATCTCAGCTAAAAATGATTTCTATGACATTTGAAGTTCTTTTGAAAGATTTGTATATAAAATGTAAAATTCTGAATTGTCTTTGTTGATTTTTTAATCTCTTATGCAGTTATTAAGTGTCAGGCCTGAGATAGATCCTTGCAAGCATATAATTAATTTAAGTCAGAGTATTAGTACTCCTGCTCACTCTTATTAGTTAAACATTTCCCAATTATATTTGACTCAATTTGTTCCACTAAACTGGACAGATAACATACTTATTTAAAAAAATGTTTTGCTCTTATTGTTCTTCTGTCTCTCTTGAACATAAAAGTATGGATGTTATGCTTCAATTATAAAGGGCATTGCTGGGACCGCACCTCGAATACTGTGTGCAGTTTTGGTCTCCTGATTTAAAGGTGAATGTAAATGCATTGGAGGTGGTTCAAAGGAGGTTTACTAGATTGATACATGGAATGAGTGGGTTGTCTTATGAGGAAAGGTTGAACAGACTGGGTTTGTTTCCACTGGAGTTTAGAAGAGTGAGGGGTGATTTGATTGAAGGATACAAGATGGATGTCAAAAGGATCTTTCCTCTTGTGGGTGAATCCAGGAGTAGGGGGTACTGTTTTAAAATTAGGGGATGCCCTTTTAGGGCAGAGATGAAGAGAATTTTTTTCTCTCAGAGGGTTGTGCGACTTTGGAGTTCTCTGCCTCAGAAGGTGGTGGAGGCGGGGTCATTGAATATTTTTAAGGCAAAGGTAGATGGATTCTTGTTAGGCAAGGGGTTCAAAGGTTATCGGGGTTTGATGGGAACGTGTAAGTCGAAACACAAGGAGATCAGCCATGATCTTATTGAATGGCGGAGCAGGCTCGAGGGGCTGAATGATCTACTCTTGTTCTTATTTTTTATGTTCTTATGTTCTCAGGTAGACATGAAAGAACATGCAGCATTGTTTGAAGAAGAGAAGGGACTGGCTAACATTTATCCCTCAAATAACATTAAAGAAAGGTACACTTGTCATTTATTTCATGGGTACTCTTGGGAGCTTGCTGTGGGCAAGATGGTTGCAGCATTTATGCAAAGCAAGAGTGGTTACATTTCATTGGCTGTAAAGTACTTTGGGACCTCCTGAGTTCATCAGAAGTGCTATATAAATGTAAACTTGTTTTCTCTTTATTATGTAAGCATGATTAAAAAGTAAGCATAATGTGCTAATCTGCATCAGATATAATACAGACACGTTTTCAAGAACCAAAATCATGCATCTATCTTTAACAGCATGTTTTAATCAGTTATGAGTTCTTTAATAGGTCTCTTATGCTATACATTTTAAATAGGTTTTAAACAATTGCAGTTTTGAATCAGCTCAAAGTATGTAGTTTAATTTGAAAGTGAAATTGTCAAATTGATAGCTTTAGGTATTTTTGAAATTGATGGGAAACTATTTTTTAAAGGTTGGCTTTGCACTGGCTTCAATACAACTTTTTAATGGATCACCTGGTTTAATTAACTTCCTGGGAAATTAAATATATACGTTTTAAGTATTTTAATACAAGCAAGGAACCGACGAGTTATCAGCTTTTCAGTAATGTTAACCTGCATCTGGGTGTTGGTGCATGTGTTCTATCTATACATGTAAGAATGCATGCATACAAATTCACTTTGCATTCCAATGGATTGAGGGGGAGCTGGCAGCATAGCTCTGCTCTGCTGTAAGAATGTCAAGGTTTCACAATGCAGAATAACTGTATTCTTCTATTTTATGGTAATAGCAAAATCTACTCAAATAATCAACTTGATGTCTTTAGTCAGTACTTAACATTAAGACAAGTAAAAGCATCTTAATGACTTCAAGCCCTTCCTATAACTATTGCTGCTTCAATTAGCTGTTCCTGAAGGTGAAGGATAAGATTGATGAAAAACAGAACATTTTCATGTTTTGCACTCAATGTCAGCTTGAAACTCTATTCCAACAATTAACCACATTTTCAGCACAGCACTATTTATTGTGCTAGTGCAACATTTCTATTTCCTAGATCAGCCACATTATTGACAGTAATATGATGTGGGCTGTGGTTACTGTCTACAGACAATACAAACTCTTTTTATTTGCAGTCAAAGAACAAAGAAAAATAACATTCCATCTATTGAACTGAATTTCAGTCCTATTTCTAGAGGTAAAAAGAGTTTCTAATTGGTCCAAATCCAGAGGATTGGATTTCACTCAGCAATGGATTTATCACCAGGATTGCATTATAAATGTTTTTCAATCCTCTGTTATATTTCCAACGCACAGCCCAATTTTTATCACTGTACCTTCATTACATGTGCCATGCCAGTTCACAGTTGGACCTGAATAACATACAGGCCTGGACCAACAAGTGTGGATAAAGCCAGGTAGTGACGAGCTTGACCGAGTCCAGCCATCTCCCCCTCATCTTCAATGCCATAGCCATTTGCTACTAACAGTATTTTAGGTGGGTGTGGTGGGGGTGCAGTGGTCAGCATTAACCACAAGCTTAACTTGCGTCATGGCTACAAGAGCAGGGCAGCAGCTGGATATTCTGTGATGAGGAGTGGTTACCTCATGGCTCCTCTCCATATCATTAGGTCAAGATCCTGGCACTCCCTCCCTAACAGCACTGTGGGTGTACCTATACCACATAGACTTCAGCAATTCAAGAAGGCAGCTCACCACTACTTTCTCAAGGACAACAAATGGCAGCTCACATACGATAAATGAATGAAAAAAAGTCTCTCCTTCAACTACAAGGCTGAAGCCAGAAGCTGCAATTGTCACTAAATACCTGGATTCAGAAAACGTCTAACAAAAATACATTCCATTAAAAAAACAAAATCTCAGTGAGAAAGATTCATCCAGGAGTCACGAAGTTAAAGGTAGTATTTGATTCAAAGAAGAGGCTTATAATGTTGCACAGAATAGTGATGAGCATGAGGATTGGGAGAGTTTTAGAAACCAACAAAGGGGGACCAAAAGATTGTTACAAAGGGAAGAAAAATATGAGAGGGAACTAGCTAAAATATAAAAACAGACTATAGGATCTTTTTCAAGTATATAAAAAGGAGAGTAGCTAAAGTAAACGTTGGGGCCTTAGAGACAGAGGCAGGGGAAATTATCATGGAAAATGAGCAGAGAGCAAATGGGCAGTGGTACTGAACAAATATATTGCGTCCGTCTTCATAGTAGAAGACACAAATTACATACCAGAAATAGAGGTTAACCAAGGGACTAATATGAGTGAAGAGCTTAAAGTCATTAGCATCAGTAGAGAAAAAGTATTATAGAAACTTAAGGGACTAAAATCCAACAAATCCCCATGTCCTGATAGCCTACAAAGTAGGATTCTAAAAAATTCTAAAAGATTGATTCATAGGGTGGATAAAATGGCTTCTACCCAAAGCTTAGCTTTACCCAAGAAGTCCTCCATGGTCACATCACTATGGCAAGCTACAGTACACAAATGGTAGCAGTGCACAAAGGCATTTCTCCAAACATCCCCCTTTTCATAAAAAAAACCACATTGCATGCACTATTATTTACAGTTGCAAGTTACCCACATACATGGTCTATAAAGAAATCAACATGCGTGAAAAGAAAACTGTTCATTCCAGTTTGTCTCACTTTTGTCTGCCTCTACACACACATTGCACACATAACCTTTGGCAGGGGGGAAGTGCGGGAACAGGCGTGGGTGGGCGAGCCTGAGATTGCTGCCCCTGATTGGGGATGCGCCACCATTTTACGTGGGTGGGCCAATTAAGGTCCACACAGCGTGGTTCCCTATGTGGGCAGGGAGGATTCCCACAGCTGGGAGTACGCTCTTTCACGCATGCGTAAGGCTAAGTGCTGCCTCAGGGAGATCGGCTCGGAATTAAAATTTTTAATAGAAATGATAAAAAAATTTCCCTGACACGTCCCCTCATGTGACACTGTCACATGAGTTGGGACATGTCCATAACTTCTATTGAAAAATTTGAGAAAAATTTAAATACTCTCATGAAACCTCAAACAGCCCTTGAATGAGGTTTCATGCTTTTTCTGAAGCCTGCCAGGGCTCCTGGCTTGCCCGCCAACCTTAAGGTTGGATGGGCAGGTCTATTAATTACCTTAATTAGTTTTTCAATGGCCTCAATAGGCCGTTGACAGGTCGGCGGGCGCGCAGCTGACTCGGCTACGCCCCTGCTGACCTGAAAATGGAAATGTTGCAGGGTGACATCGGGAGTTCCACCCAGCATCATCCCGCGCGTCATTTTACGTGTCAGTGAGCAGGCCCTGCCCCTGCTCGCCGACCAGAAGATCCTGCCCCAGGTCTTCGAATGGTACATGTGCAGGTTTTGTTGGTTGTTCATCTAGTGCCTGCTGGCTCCTGGGGTTAGCTTGCCTTTCCAGGGAATGTCGTTGCCATGGCAAGTGTTGCTGCTGGTCCATTGTACTTGTTGGAGAGCAGTTGATCTCTGGGAGTGATTGCCATTCCATTCCTTGTTCAGTTGGTGTAATTCACTTTTCCTTGTCAGCTGCCTGCTGTGAAGGAGCAGGTTTTCCAGTTGTACACACGTGTCTGCGTTGAGACGATATACCCAGTTGCTCACTTTCACTGCGTACCATTGAGGTGACAACTGCTCGACACAGGTTCCAAGTTGCCAAGTGGGCTGACTTTTGTTGAGTGCATTATATGCTCTCAACTCTGGCAATGATTTGGCCACTTTATCAAAGTGAAATTTAGATTTCTCACATTTCACTTTGATTTTATCACTCACTCATCGAGTCATAGAGGTCTACAGCACAGAAAAGGGCCCTTCGGCCCATCGAGTCTGTGCCAGTCAAACAAGTACTTAACTATTCTAATCCCATTTTCCAGCATGAGGCCCATAGCCTTGTATGCCATGGCATTGCAAGTGCACATCCAAATATTTTTAAATGTTATGAGGGTTTCTGCCTCTACCACCCTTTCAGGCAGTGAGTTCCAGATTCCCACCACCCGCTGGGTGAAAATATTCTTCCTCACATCCCCTCTAAACCTCCTGCCCCTTACCTTAAATCTATGCCCCCTGGTTAATGATCCCTGCATCAAGGGGAAAAATTCCTTCCTGTCTACCCTATCTATGCCCCTCATAATTTTATACACCTCAATCACGTCCCCCCTAATCTCCTCTGCTCCAGGGAAAATAACCCAAGTCTATCCAATCTCTCCTTAAAGCTAAAACTCTCCAGCCCAGGCAACATCCTGGTAAATCTCCTCTGCACTCTCTTGAGTGCAATCACATCCTTCCTATAATGCGGATTCCAGAACTGCACCCAATACTCTAGCTGTGGTTAGGTTTTATACAGTTCCAGCATAACGTCCCTGCTCTTATATTCTATGCCTCAGCTAATAAGGGCAAGTATCCCATTTACCTTCTTAACCACCTTATCTACCTGTCCCGCTACCTTAAGGGACAGGTGGACATGTACGCCAAGGTCCCTCTGATCCTCGGTACTTCCCAGGGTCCTACCATTCATCGTTATTCCCATGCCTTGTTTGTCCTCACACTTATCCGGATTAAATTCCATTTGCTACTGATCAGCCCATCTGACCAGCCTGTCTATATCCTCCTGTAATCTAAGGCTATCCTCCTCACTATTTACCACCCCACCAATTTTCGTGTCATCTGCGAACTTACTGATCAACCCTCTTGCGTTCAAGTATAAATCGTTTATATATACCACAAACAGCAAGGGACCCAACACCGATCCCTGTGGAACCCCAATGGACACAGGCATCCAGTCACAAAAACACCCCTCGACCATCACCCTCTGCTTCCTGCCACTCAGACAATTCTGGATCCAATTTGCCAAATTGCCTTGGATCTCATGGGCTCTTACCTTCATTAACAGTCTCCCATGCGGGACCTTATCAAAAGCCTTGCTAAAGTCCAAGTAGACTACGTCAAATGCATTGCCCTCATCTATACACCTGGTCACCTCTTTGAAAAATTAAATCAAATTGGTCAGACATGACTTCCCCTTAACAAAACCATGCTGACTGTCCTTGATTAATCCCTGCCTCTCCAAGTGTAGATTAATTCTTTCCCTCAGAATTGCATCCAATAGTTTCCCCACCACTGAGGTTAGACTGACTGGCCTGTAGTTCCCTGGTTTATCCCTTCCTCCCTTCTTGAATAATGGTACCACATTTGCTGTCCTCCAGTCCTCTGGCACCTCTCCTGTGACTAGAGAGGTATTGAAAATTATTTCCAGTGCCCCTGCTATCTCATCCCTTGCCTCACTCAACACCCTGGAATACATTTCATCCGGACCTGGAGATTTATCTACTTTTAAGCCTGTCAGACCACCTAAAACCTCCTCCCTTTCAATGCTAATTTCTTTAATTATATCACAGTCCTTCTGCCTGATTTCCACACCCATATCGTCCCTCTCACTTGTGAACACCGACACAAAGTATTCATTTAGAACCCTACCTACGTCTTCCGGCTCCACACACAAATTACCACTATGGTCCTTAATGGGCCCTACTCTTTCCCTAGTTATCCTCTTAATGTACTTGTAAAATAACTTTGGATTTTCCTTTATTTTATCTGCCAAAGTTTTTTCATGCCCCTTTTTTGCTCTCCTAATTTCCTTTTGAAGTCCTCCCCCTACACGTTTTATACTGAGGTTTTTGCTGTTTTGGGCCCTCGGTATCTGCTATAAGCCTTCCTTTTTCTCTTTATCCAATCCTGTATGTCTCTCGACATCCAGGGTTCCCTGAATTTGTTGGCCCTATCCTTTGTCCTTACTGGATTATGTTGGCCCTGTACTCTCCCTATTTCCTTCTTGAATGAGTCCCACTGTTTTGATGCAGATTTACCTAAAAGTAGCTGCTCCCAGTCCACTCTAGCCAAATCATATCTGATCTTATTAAAGTCGGCCTTCCCCCAATTTAGAACTCTAATTTCTGGCCCATCCTTGTACTTTTCCATAATAATCTTGAATCTAACAGAGTTATGGTCACTATCTGCAAAACGCTCCCCCACTGATACCTCTGCCACTTGCCCAGCTTCATTCCCTAAAATTAAGTCCAGGACTGCACTCTTTCTTGGAGGGCATTCTACGTACTGGCTTAAAAAGCTCTTCTGGATGCATTTTAAGAATTCCGCTCCCTCTAAACCTATCACACTATGTAAATACACAGTTAATGTTGGGGAAGTTGAAATCCCCCACTATTACTACCCCATTATTTTTACACTTCTCTGCAATTTGCCTACATATCTGCTCTTCTATTTCGCTCTGACTGGGGGCCTATAGTACACTCCCAGCAATATGATTGCTTCTTTTTTGTTTTTCAATTCTACCCATATGGCTTCATTTGAGCAGCCTTCCAAGATGTCATCCCTCCTTACAGCTGTAATTGATTCATTGATCAATATTGCACTACCCCCTCCCCTTTTACCTCCTTCCCTGTCTTGCCTGAAGATCCTATATCCTGGAATATTGTGCTCCCAATCTTGCCCCTCTCTCAACTATGTCTCTGTGTCAGTAATGACATCATGTCCTGTTACTGCTTTTGGTTCACCAGTTTTTTTAGGTAATGGAAGAGTATTTTGGATGCAGCATGATGTTAGACGCTGGACTGACTAATTTGAATGCTTTCAGTAGGTGTGTTTCTTCACTCAAGGTTGCCTTTATACACATCTTAGCTGGGTCTACTTGATCTTTTGATGATCCCTTTGGCAATTTTCATTGCTGTCTTGGCCTTTCCATTTGACAGGGGCTAAAACAGAAATGACGTGTAGTGCTGAATTTCCCAATCATTCACTCATGAACTGAGGGCCATTGTTGCCTATCACAATATCAGGAATGCTATATCAACTTTCAGGCACAGGAAGATAGGAGCATAGGGCTTTGGAGCAGGATTATGCCATTCGGTTCTTCAAGCCATTCTATAAGATCACGGCGGTTGAGGCTGTGGTCTCTTTCTACTCCACTTTCCTGTCTGCCCTTGATAACCCTTGACTCACTTGTCAATCAAGAATCTATCTACCTCACTCTTGAATAAGTTCAATGACTGAGGCTCCACTTCTTTCGGTGGAAGAGAATTCCACAGACTAACAACCCTCTGAAAGAAAAAAAAAAAATCCTCACCTTCATCTTAAAAGGAGACCTTAAACCGTGTCCCCTAGTTCTAGTCTCTCTCATAAGAGGAAATATCCTCCTAGTATCCGCCCTGTCAAGTCCCCTCAGGATCTTATATGTTTCAATAAGATCACCTCACATTCTTCTAAGCTCCAATGAGTATAGCCCTAACCTGTTCAGCCTTTCTTCATAAGGTAAGCCCTTCACCCCAGGAATGACTCGAGTGAGCCTTCTCTGAACTGCATCTGATGTAATTAGACATTTTTTTCAAATAAGGAGACCAAAACTGTGCACAGTACTCCAGATGTGGCCTCACCAGCATTCTGTACAGCTGCAGTAAATTTTCCCTACTTTTATATTCCATTCCCCTTGCAATAAATGACAACATTCCATTTGCCTTCCTAATTACTAGCTGTACCTGTGTACTAACTTTTTGTTAGCTAACAGAGTAGGAATAAAGGGGTCTTTTTCACTTTTTGTGATTCATATACCAGGACACCAAGATCCCTCTATGCCACAAAGTTTTGCAATCTCTCTCCATTTAAATAATATATTGCTTTTCTATTCTTCCTGACAAGGTGGACAAGTTCACATTTTCCCACATTAAATTCCATTTGCCAATTTTTCCCACTCACTTAAATGATCTATAAATTTGTAGATGATCCTTTAACCTCCTCTTCACAACTTACTTTCCCAACTATCTTGGTGTTATTGGCAAATTTAGTTACCATACATTTGGTCTCTTCATTCAAGTCATTGATATAGATAGTAAATAGTTGAAGCCCCAGCACTGATCCCTATGGCACTCCACTAGTTACTGCTTGCCAACTTGAAAAAGACCCCTTTATTCCTACTCTCTGCTTCCTGTTAGCTAATGAATCCTTTATCCTATCACTGCTTGCTTGTCCCTACAACCACACCACCCCCTCTACTTCTCTAACCACCTCCCCCCACCTTAAACCAGCTTATATTTCACCCCTCTCCTTGGATTCACCTAGTTCTGTCGAAGGGTCACGAGGACGCGAAACGTCAACTCTTTTCTTCTCCGCCGATGCTGCCAGACCTGCTGAGTTTTTCCAGGTAATTCTGTTTTTGTTTTGGATTTCCAGCGTCCGCAGTTTTTTGTTTTTATTCTTTATCCATGCTAAAATGTTACCCTTACACCATGTGCTCTTATCTTGTGTAGTAACCTTTGATGTGGCACCTTATCAAATGCCTTTTGGAAATCCAAGTACATCACATTTACAGGCTCTCTTTAATCCACCTTGCTTGCTACCTCCTCAAAAGAACTCCAATAAGTTAATTCAACATGATTTCCCTTTCACAAAACAATGTTGAATCCATCTGATCCCATTATGATTTTCTAAGTATTCTGCGATAATCTCTTTAATAATGAATGCTTGCAATTTCCCTATGACAGATTTTAGGCTAACTGGCCTATAGTTTCCTGCTGTCGGTCATTCTGCTATCTCACAATTGGTCGTTGACATAAGCTTGTTGAACTCCCAGTAATCTGGATCGTTATCAACAGTGACAAGAGAGTCAGTTCCAAAGGGAGTGAATAAGTCCACTCTTCATCCGTGGTCTGTCTGGGATGTCATGAGTGGCTTTTTAGCTTGCTTAGCTTCAAGCACTGCATTGGATGATCTGGTCTTTAATCTCTTTGCTCATGTTTGGCCAGTAGAGCACTTCTTTTGCCTTGCTTAGACTAGACTCAATTCCTTGATGGCTTGCATGGATGCATTTCAGCATCACTTTCCTCATCTCCTTAGGGATGATGACCCTTGTTCCTTTGTACAAGATGCAATCTTAGGCAATCACTTAATCTCTGTATGCCAATACTTTCTGATAACAACAGGTGTGTCCTTGATGGTGTCAAGCCATCCTTTCATCACTACTTTCTGCAGCACTTGGAGAGTTGCATCACGCTGCGCAGTTTGCTTGATCCAAGCAAGGCACTTGCCTGTTAGATTCAATGTCTCTGCCGGGATGATGACTTCCAGAGCATGTCGTGCCATTACTTCTCATTGAATCTGGATGTTTTAACACTCTGTATTAGCATCAACAACTTTGTTCAAAGGGGTGTGGCTCCCAACAGCTTGTTGGCAATGTACATCTGTTTCCCTTGCTTGTTCTACACTTCCAAATGATATCTCTGCAAATGAAGTAACATTCTTTCCAGACTCTCTGGAGCAGATAGAACTGGTTTGAGAAAGATACTTTGAAATGGTTTGTGGTCAGACTCCACCATCACTTAGTCCCTCCCAAACAGGTGCTGAATAAAATGTTCAAAAGCAAAGACAATAGCCAGGCACTCTTTCTCAATCTGTGCGTAGCGTCATTCAGTTTTTGTTAACACTCTGAATGCAAACATGACTGGTTGTTCTTGATGCATGAGGGTTGTTCCAAGTCTTGTTTCGCTGGCATCACACTGCAGGGTGACTTCGTTATTCATATTACCTC
This sequence comes from Carcharodon carcharias, assembly GCF_017639515.1. NCBI lineage: Eukaryota > Metazoa > Chordata > Chondrichthyes > Lamniformes > Lamnidae > Carcharodon > Carcharodon carcharias. The sequence goes on along the minus strand of NC_054469.1, from coordinate 79,403,792 downwards.
AGTACTGACGTTGCCATCGCTAGTTGTTTGATGCGAGTGAAAGCCGTTTCTTGTTCTGTGCCCCAATACCACTGAACATCCTTTGCACTGAGACAAATTGGGCAAGAACTTTGCTAAGTAGTTCAGAAATTCAATACATCATTGCACGGCCTTCACATCTGTTGGTTGCTGCATCTCTGCTATAGTTCGCACATTATCAGGGTCAGGGTGAAGTCCTTATGTTGTCAGTTCATGACCTATATACTTGACTTCACTCATCTTCTCTGCAGTTTTTTATTGTTCGGCTTCAGGTTCATCTGGTGAGCTCTCTCTAGCAGTCTTACTAGATTCTGATTGTGGTCTGTGATGGCTTTTTCTGTCATATCTCTACATCCGTAGACTAGCAGATCATCCGCAATCGCTTCTACTCCTGGAAGATCATTGGCTACCTCATGCTGTCTGCATTGATACTCTTCTGGAACAGCAGAGATGCCAAACGGCATGTGCAACCATCTGCACCTTCCAAATGACATCTAGAATGTAGTCACAAAACTGCTGCTTTCATCCAATTTCACTTGCCAGTATCCATCCTTCATATCTAGGGTGGTAAAGACTTTTGCTTTGGCAAGTTACAGCGAAATCTTTTCAACGGTTGGCATGGAGTAGTGAGACCTCTTCAAAGCTTTATTGAAATCCTTTGATTCTATGCATACGCTCAGCTTTCCAGGTTTTTTCACTGGTACCTTGCTGCTAATCCAGTCTGTAGGAGGTGTCACTTTCTTGATTACTCCCATCATCTTTTCAAGCTTGTCTGTCTTGTTTTTCAGACCAGATTTGAGGGCAGCTGGAACTCTCCTCGGAGGATGCTGAGCTGGTCTCACACTCTCATCTACTTCAAGGTGATGTCCACCAGGAAGACAGCCAAGACCTATGAAAACATCTTTGTAATTTGTCAGGGTCTGTTCAGCAGTTCTGGGGTATAGAGTGATTTGTCAGAATCATAGTCTGACATCTCTCCAGCTACCATATTTACAGGCTTGCTTTTCTTCTTTCCAGCAAAACACTTGATTCAAATGATTCAGCTTCTTACTTTCCACAGGCTGGATATGCTTCCTTTTCGTTTGCGTGGCAGTTATCCGCAATATTTACATCCAATACTCTGGCCCTGATTTTTCTGCTGGCCCTTCTGTAAATAGTTCTTTTACTTCACAGTCTTATGCTTGGAAGACCTGAACTGCCTCCCAGCATAGTCCAAAGCCTCATCAGTTCTCCCATCTATACTCTTCACCTGATGATTGACCACTTCAGAGCTCATGCACATGTCAATAGCTTCCTTGAGAGTAGGTTTCCCTTCTCTCAGCAGACATATTCTCACAGCAAGATCTCTTGTTCCTAAGACAATAGTATCTCTGATCAGATCATCCTTCAGTTGCTCAAACTCACAAGATTCAGCTAAATATCTCAGTGCAGTCACATACTGATCAATCTTCTCCCCCTCTTCTGACCTCTGGTGTTGGACACATAGCATTCATAAATAACATTAGTAGAGGGTTCAAAGTAAGTCCTCAAGGCCACTAAAATTTCACAAGACTGTTTTTTCTGCTCCTCAGTGAGGTCTAGTTTGCAATAAAGCATGTAACACTTCCCCAGTGCTGATAACAAGAGTTTCTACTCTTATTCATTCAGGTTTCTAGTTTAAGACTGTGGCTATTTCATAGTTATGCCATTGAGACTGGTATTCATTTTCAAATCTCCCTTCATCTCTATAGGAGTAGATAGTGGAATATTGATTGACCCAGCAATGTCCTGTACAAAGTTGATAAAGTTTTAATTATTTTCTACTTATAGTGGCTGACTCACTTACAGCTAACAAAATCTACTCAAATTCAGCTGCATACCCTGTTCCATGTGATGGGTAAAACGGCTTCTGCCCTAAGCTTTTCTATCCAAAGATGACCTCAGTGGTCACATGACAATGGCAAGCCATAGTACAAAGAAGCAGCAGTACACAAAGGCATATCTCCAAGCAGAGTTAGTAGATGCAATTGTTATGATTTTCCAAAATTCCATAGATTCTAGAATAGTATCAGCAGATCTGAAGTTAGCAAAAGTAACGATGCTATTCAAGAAAGAAGAGAGGGGGAAACAAAGAATTACAGGTCATTTGGCCTTATATCAGTCATCAGGAAAATACTGGAATTTATTATTAAGCAAGTCTCAACAGTGCACTTCAAAAATCATGGTATGATCAGATAAAATCAATAAGATTTCATGAAAGACAAATCATATTTGACAAATTTATTAGAGTTTTTTAAGCATGTAATGTGTATGGCAGATAAAAGGGAGCCAGTAGATGTAGTATACCTGGATTTCCAAAAGGCATTCGATAAGGTGCCACACAAAGTTAAGGATTCATGGATTTGGGGATAATATATTAGCATGGATGGAGGTTGGCTAACAGATGAACCAAAGTGTAGGGGTAAAAGGGGCTTTTTCAAGTTGGCAGGCGAAGCACACTGGGGCCTCAGCTATTTACAATCTGTACTAATAACTTAGATGAAGAGGCTGAGAGTAATGCATCCAAGTTTGCTGACATTACAAAGCTAGGTGAGAATGTAAGCTGTGAGGAAGACACAAAGAGGCTGCAAAGAAATATAGACAGGTTAAGTGAGTGGATAACAAGATGGCAGATCGAGCATAATGTGGGGAAGCGTGAGTTTCTTCACTTATGCTGTAAGAATAGAAAAGCAGAATATTTTTTCAAAGACGTGAAACTACTAAATTTTGATGTTGAGAGAGACTTGGATGCACATGCACAAAGAACACCAAGTTAGTATGCATGTACAGTAAGCAATTAGGAAGGCAAATGACCTTTATTAAAGGGGGTTGGAGTACAAGAATAAGTAAATCTTGCTACAATGCAAGACCACACCTGGGATACTGTATGCAGTTTTTCATTCAATATCTAGGGAAGGATATACTTGTATTGGAGATGGTGGGCAATGGTTCACTAAATTGCTTCCTGGGATGAGACAGTGAGGAAGCTGGGCCTATACTTTGTGGAGTTTAAAAAAATGAGAAGTGATCTCATGGAAACATACAAGATTTTGAAGCAGTTTGACAGATTAGACATTGAAAGGTTGTTTCTAGTATAGTGGGGGCAAAGACTCAGGAATGAGGGATTAATTATTTAGGAGTGAGATGAGGAGAAATGTTTTCACCCAGAGGATTGAATGCCTTTGGAATTGTCTATCCCAGACAGTTTTGATTGTTTAGTGTATTTAAAGCTGAGATAAATAGGTTTTTGGTCTTTCAGGGAATCAAGGGACACAGAGAGAGGGTGAGAAAGTGGATTTGAGGCAGAAGATCAATGTATTGAATGGTGGAGAGACCCAAGAGGCCTTATGGCCTATTCCTGCCCCAATTCTTATGTTCTTATGTACCCCATACTCTACTTTTTCTAAAAGGGGAAGTAACCCACAAAGAAGACAAAGAAGTACCATGCTGCAAATTATTAGTCAGCCAGCTCAGAATTTCCTGCTATGGTAAGAAAAGTAAGACAGTGTTATTGAATAGACACATAAGAGTACAGATTGACACAGTGCCTTAAACAGTAAGAATTGTTGCCAGTGAAATTATTTGTTATTGACAGGATATGGGCAAAATAATTTGGGGTATGATGGTGGAATACCTATGTTAAGCAATAGCACCTTGCACTGCAAATAGCAAAGTATCATAGCAAAGACTTTTCCTGACATAGAACATTGAGGTTCAAATTTTCGCAAAACCAGCATCCACCATTTTTGCCGGTGGGGGAAGCAGCAGGATGTATTTAACATACCCATGGTTGACAGTGGCAGCAGCACATTTAAAATGCCATTGCCTTCAAGCAGAAGCATCTTGGTTTCCCAGGTTTCTGAAACACAACTTATGGGTTTTTTGAACTTGATTGAAAGGTCTAAACCTACCAGAATTATTTGGAAAGGTCAGGAACCCATTTGGGATTATTACAAGTCGACATGGAGCGCATTAAAAGTAGATGCCATCTGTGGAACTGTCAAGCTGTCAAATCATTTAATCCCCTGCTCTTTAAATTTTGGGAAAAAAAGCCTGCAGTTGAAAAAAAAAGAATCGGTGCTTACAGTTTCAATAGATAAGCCTGAGTGGTCTCATTATAGTATTATTTCTGCTTGATTGCTTCCACAATCTGTCATTATCACAGTGGGGGGCTCGTACATTCACAGTTTGATTGATAGCTCCAAGTGGTCATAAAGAGATGAGCTGTTTCTGATGTGGGGCTATGAATACAAATGTTTGTTTTTATAATAGTTTAAATACTTGAAGGGATTTAAATATATTGAATGGGTTTTCATCAATGAGAATTTTGTTTTAATTTAGTGAAGTCTGTTATAGATACTTAAAATTTTATTTTATTTCATCTTAGAATGGCTCCTTAGTGCCCATGGTAGATATTGGGTGAGTTGGTATGGGCAAAGGGTGGTGGGCGGGGGTGTTATGGGTTGTCATTAGTTGGTACTAATTTGACATAGGGGCTATACATGGCCATGGGGATTAGTGGGGGGTCATGGGTTGGCATGAATTGGTACTAATTTGGCATAGGGGCTTTAGAGGGCCATGGAGATGATTGGGGGTTCATAGATTGGCATAGTAGCTATAAAGGTCCATTGGAGGTGGTTAGAGGGGCATAGGTTGGCATAGTGGGTATGCGAGGTCAAGGGCAAGGACATCAGGTGGCATGAGTTGGCATGGATGGGGCATGGGGACTGTGTATGGGAGCGAAAATTCAGGCCTGAGTTTGCAGTAAGTAACAGACCATTCAGCCGAACTGGTCCATACTGACATTTATGTTACATATGAACCTCCTCCTACCCTATTTCATCCAACACGATCAGCATACCATTCAATCCTTTCTTCAGCATGTGCTTATCTAGATTCCCTTTAAAATGCATCTATTCTATTTGCTGAATAGCACAGTAAAGCTATTACCGCCAGTGGGAAAAAAAGAGCTGTAGTACACATCCAGAACAAATATCATAGAAGACACTGCAAGGCTAATGTGAGGGTCAAGTCTCAAGTTACGTTTGAGACTGGTAACTGCAGGATTGGTTCTAACTGGGCAATATCTTGTTTATTCTGCTAGGCTCAAGTTGAAAAGCCCCCCATCAAAAACAAAATCTCATTGATGCTATAATTGCAATGTAAAAAGCAACTTAAAAGTGACAGTTTCATATTTCACATTTGAATAATCAAACTATAAATTGTATGTGAAAGAAGAACAAATGTGAAAGAAGTCCTTTGCTTGCTAAACCACACTGGCTCCTGGTCAAGCAAAAAGTCTTGATTTTAAAGTCTTGATGTTTTCAAATCTCTCCATGACCTTGGCTCTCCCTTTCCCTGTAATCTCTTCCAACCCTACAACTCTATCTGTGCTCCTCTAATTCTGGCATGCTGTGCATTCCTAATTATAATTGCTCCACCATTTGTGGCTGTGCCAACAGTTGCCTTGGTCCAAGCTCTGAAATATCCTCCTCACACCTCTCTGCCTTGATTTCTTCTTTAAGACACTTCTTAAAGTCTACCTTCTTGAGCAAGCTTATGGTCATCTGACCTAATATCAGTGTCATACTTTGTTTTATGCTGCTGTTGTGAACTGCCTCAGTTGCTTCATTCTGTTAAAGGCAATATATAAATACAAGTTGTTGTTAAAGGCAAGGTGCATTCTGGTTGCATGAGGGGCTGGAACTGTTTACATTAGATTACAGAGTTTGTTTTTTTCAGAACATGGATGAGCAGTTGAGACCTGTTGCTTGCAATTCCTGTGCCATATGAAAACCTCAGGACACTTCATGGGCTTGGGGGACTATATGTGTTGGAAGTTTCACCAGCTGCTTGAGCTTGAGCTCAGGGTTCTTCACTTGAGGGGCAGCTGGAGTCAGAGAGCATCAGGGAGGCCTAGGTTGTACATTCCCCAGATGTAACGAGAGTTCAGGATATTAGATAGGTGGCCATCCAAAACAGTAGGAAGAGGCAGGAAGTGCAAGAGTCTTCAGGCTGTGTGCCATTCTCAAAACAGTGCATGGCACTAGCAATTGCTGAGAATGACGACACCTTGAAAGCTGTCCAGGCCATGGCACCAATGGGCAAGGAGCTGCAATATGGAGAGCAGAAAAGAGTAGAAAAGTAATCATTATAAGAGATTCCATTGCTAGTGGAACAAATAGTTAGTTGTTTCTGTAACCGGCATTGTGAATTCTGCATGGTATGTTGCCTCCCTGGTGCCAAGGGATAGGACATCATGAAGTAGGTTCAGAATATTCAGCTGAATTCTTCAAGCAAGAACCAACCTAAATACAATAAGTTGCGAGGGGAAGTGAAGAGGAAAATAAGATTGGCAAAGAGAGAGTATGAGAATAGAATGGCAGTGAACATAAAAAGGGGCACAAAAATCTTCTACAGGCATGAAAATAGTTAGTGGGTAGTAAGAGGCAGGGTGGGGCCTATTAAGAACAAAGAAGATGATATATGCTTAGAGATGCAGGGCAGATCTAGAATGCTTAATGAGTATTTTGCATTGGTGTTTACCAAGGAAGAAGATGCTGACAAAAATTGGTCGAAGGGAAGATGGTATAGGAAATGGATGAGATGAAAATTGATAAACAGAATGGACTGGAAACACTGGCTATGCTTTGAATGGATAAGTCACCTGGTCTGGATGCTTTGCATCTCAGGTTGCTAAAGGAAGTGAGGCTGGAGGTAGCAAAAGGGCTTTCCATAACCTTCCCACCTTCCGTAGATATGGGGAACATGTGAGAGGATGAAAAGTGGTAAATGTGACACGCTTATTCAAGAAAGGATGGTAACTACAGGCTGGTCAATTTAACATCAATAGTGGGTAAGGTTTTAGAAGCAATAATCAGGGAAAAAATTCACAGGTACTTGGAGAGATTTGAGACAATTAAGGAAAGCTAGCATGAAGACCTGGATGCAGTATCAAAAACAGTTTATTGAGCTCATATGAGTGGTCAAGATGAGTGAATGCATCTGCACATGCCATATCTTACCAACTGCAATAGTAGCCTCACACACTGTTCCATCCCTCATATCCCCTTCACTCGCCCACCAATAATCTCTATCAACCACAACTCATACATTACATTCATAGCCTCATCTCAATCTCACATATTTGGCACGGTTGCCAGTCACACATCACATCTTGCACACAGTGCAGGCTGTTCAACTGTGGCAGCCATATCATCCAAACACAATGCAGCACACTCACACGCTTTCCTCTCTCTTGAAGAGCAAAGTGTCCCATAATAGATAGCAGCAGCAGCTAACCAGCAAAAGACAGGTATGGCTGCATGTCCACATTGCATCCCCCCTTCTCTCTGCCCCATGAAAGAGATGATGCTGGAAATAATGGGAGCAGCTGACATTGAAGCAGTGGCCAGCAGTAGAGCTAAATCCATAGAGGATGACATAGTGTTCCACCTTCTCATATTCCACTTCATTCTTCAATCTGTTTTGATTTACAGCTGCAGATGATACAACCATGCCCTCTTGCTTACTCTCTCTTCCCTTACCCCAACATTGCTGCAGTGCATTATTGCTTTTAGACATCCAAGGACTGCTGCCTGGCCACCCAGTGGTGCAGGAGGCTGAACACATAGGGGGGAGCGACTGATGAGGAAGATCAACACTGACACTGATCTGCCAATGGGCCACCATCTTAGATACTATGTGTACCTTAGAGGATAGCACAGAGAGTTCATCTGCATGTGGTGAGTGCTGGGTAAGAGTAGGTTGCAGTCAGGGCTGGAGTAAAGAGCACATGGGTACCAACTGCCTAGGAGGCGGGGTTGCAGCCGAGTTGTGTTGCAAAGCACTCAGGTGAGGATTTTGATGGGGTGGCCTATATAAAATGTTTGATGGGCGTGCAAATAGAGATGTTTGGTGCATTGCCAAGCCTGTCAGAAAGCCCGTGGTCAATCTCAAGGGGCCTGGAGGAATTCAGCTCCAAATTGGCTTAGAGTTTCACACATAGATTGGAGCCCATTCTTTCCAGCGTGCAAGTGGTGGCCGCTCCATGAGAATGCATGTGGATCTGACCACAATATAGCATCTTCTATGGATACCAGTGTGCAAAGAAGTTTCCAGAGTCTCTCAGCCATCAAACTGACCTCCAACAGATTACCAGGAATGCTGAGACGCCACTCTGCGGGAGTGGCAGTGGCTCCGTGGAGCACATACATGTTATCCTCTCTCAGAATGACACTATTCATCCTCCCACCACTGCCAGTCTACCAGTACACTTTCTGCTGTCTGCCAGCCAGCCAGTCTGGGCTACTGCCTTCCTTGTTGAGGCCTTCCAGGCCCATAGCAGTCGGAGGTCTTGTGGCAACTTGCCTCCCTATGTATGAGTGCTGACTATGAGTGGTTGGGTTTCAGAGGGGAATCATCAGCTAGGTGTAGATCATAATGGCTTCATCGCCTGTAAGCCACCCTCCGGTTTGACATAGTGGATGAAAGATGGTTGGAACAGTGGACTGACAAAGGATGAATAAATCATGACTGCTGCCAGGATAGCAGGCATTTTGTTAGCATGAAGAACTGGGCATAGTTGCACAACAGTTCACCACCACCAGATGGGCAATAAATGCTGGCCTAGCTAGCGACACCCACGTCCCGTAAATGAATGAACAAAAACAACTGCACACTGACTGAATGATAACACTTGCTGCTACAGTAGATAATCTTAGCATTAAGATGCAGCACCCACAAAATCATGTGTTGTAATCGATGGCACCCTGCATGAAAGGGAAGCCAGATTTTTTGGCAAAGCCTATGCATGCTCTGCTGGCTTTCCTCTGCTTAGAGTGAAGACAGTGACGTCCCCGCTCCTGGCGTACAAATTCTCAGTCACCTCTAGGATGCATTGAGGATGGTGAACTGTGAACTTTTAGTTATGTTGTCTGTTGCAGCCTGGAAGGATCCCGACAATGTAGAAGCTGAGGGCCATGGTCACCTTCACTGCCGCTGGGATTGGCAGCACTGTCCTCGTATGACTCTGAGATTGCAGATTCGGTTCCAAAGGTGGCAGAGCTCAGTGAATCACAGAGGCCAAATACATTGCGCCTGGCTGATGCGGAGTTAGGAAAAGTAATTGCAGAAAATCTTAGATGGATAGGATCTCCTGCTGCGACCCTTTCTCACCCTCCTCCTCATCCCTCCATGAGCAGCTTCTCTTCTACTTTACTGCCTCTTCATCATCTCCCCCTCATGCTGCAGCCCATGGGGGACTGCTACTTTGGCACCCATATGGGTAGCAAGTGGTATGTCCAGAGTCCTAGCAGGACTAACCAATACCTTCTTGTTCCGCATCACCCTCTGCAGTGTTCACCAACTTTAAGGAGCTCTCCAAACATCCTGTACTTCCAGAAACTCAAGTGGAGCCAGTAGAAAGTAATAGGCAAGTAACCTGCAAGTTGAACCCTGTGTAACCCTGCAAGTGATCCCTTTAAAAAGCATTGGTGATGGGATCCTTCATGCTGCTGAATACATGCTCAGCGGTACATTTACGAGGGGGTGTAAACTAGAGCGACAAATTCCAAAATGGTAACACAGGTGTCAAATCAGTGTTAGATGCCGACTGACATTATGATCTGCTTAGTCTGCATAATGTAGTGCATACTTGTAATCCTGGCACTAATGTCCTTGCCCAGTTGCATTCAACATGGGCTGCAGAAGTGAGTAGGTGCATAGCTGCTATTTTGCTTCTAAATTGGCACCAATAATGACAAAAGTATTGCCATTATGGAGCAGAATTTTGCAGCTAAAGACAACTACACTCATTGAGAAATAATAAAAGCAGAGCATTTCTTAACTATAAAATTTTCACGTACAGTTATACATAAAAGCTAAATTCCAGAGTGAGGCTACCTAAATTCCTTATAATCCAGCAGTTTTTATTTCTTGTTGGAACACAAAGGTCTATAAATTGCATTGCACAGCGCCTATTAACTGGGTACTGCACGGACACCTAGGGTGCACAAGGTTTGGAGTTGCACTGCCCACCATATTGGGTAAGCACAAACAGAAGCGATCCTTTATGCGTGCATAAAGCAGGTATTTATAACCTTTGCATATACAAATAAGGAGCCTAACATCAGTTTTCCCCTCCAACATTGGTTTGCCCTGAAGCAGCCTGCGCCATTGCGGGCAGCACTGGGGGAAATTAGCCCTAAGGATCACCTGCAACAAGAAAAAGGTAGGAAGGTCAAAAGTTAGTTTCCTTGAGCTTTATTTCACTACCCAAAGGGACATGTTTTCACATGTATGCTGATGACACCCAGCTCTACGTCACCACCACCTCTCTCGACTCCTCCATTGTTCCTAAAGTATCAGACTGCTTACCTGACATCAAGTATTGGATGAGCAGAAATTTCCTCCAAGTAAATAGTGGAAAGACTGAAAAACATTATCCACTCCAAACTGCATTCCCTGGCTACTGACTCAATCCCTTGCCCTGGCAACAGCCTGAGCTTTAGCCAGTCCATTCACAACCTCGGGGTTACAATTCAACCTCAACTGAGCTTCTGACCTCATATTCGCACCATCACTAAGACCGCCTATTTCCACCTCCAGTACATCGCCCAACTTTGCCCTTGTTTCAGCTTATCTGCTGCAGAAACCCTCATTCATGCTATTGTTACCTCTAGATTCAACTATCCCAAAGGACTCCTAGCTGGTCTCCCACATCCTATCCCCTGTAAACTTGAGGTCATTCAAAACTCTGCTGCCCATATCTTAATCCACAACAAGTCCAGTTCCTCTATCTCCCCTCTGACCAACACTTCTTGGTCAAGCAATGTCTCGATTTTAAAACTCCCGCCCATTTTTTTCATTCCCTCCATTGCCTTGCCCCTCCCTACCTCTGCAATCTCCTCCAGCCCCACATCCCTCTGAATATCTGAGCTCTTCTAATTCTTGTCACTTGCGCATTCACAATTATAATTCATGGTGGCTGTGAATTCAATTACCGAGGGGCCAAGTTCTGGAAATCCCTCCCTACACCTCTCTGCTTCTCTACCTCACTTCCCTTCTTTAAGACACTCCTTAACAGCTACTCCTTTGACCAAGTTTTTGGTCATCTGACCTAATGTCTTCTTATGTGGCTCAGTGTCATATTTCGTTTTACTGTGAAGCACTTTGGGATGTTTCATTATGCTAAAAGTGCTATATAAATATAAGCTGTTGCAACGCAAATAAAGCCTCAAACTGTCCTGCAGAAAATCTGTTTCTTTCAAATTAATTCATGGGCCTACAATATACGGAATAGAATTATAGAATGATACTGCACAGAAACTGGTAATACAGCCCAACATGCCTATTTTTTTTTTATTCATTCACGGGATGTGGGCTTCATTGGCTGGGCCAGAGTTTATTGTCCATCCCTAGTTGCCCTAGGGAAGGTGGTGGTGAGCTGCCTTCTTGAACCGCTGCAATGCATGTGGTACAGGCACACCCACAGTGCTGTTAGGAAGGGAGTTCCAGGATTTGGACCCAGTGATGGTGAAGGAACGGTGATATATTTCCAAGTCAGGATGGTGAGTGATTTGGAGGGGAACTTCCAGGTGGTGGTGTTCCCATCTATCTGCTGCCCTTGTCCTTCTAGATGGTAATGGTTGTAGGTTTGGAAGGTGCTGTCTAAGGAGCCTGTAGTGCATCTTGTAGATGGTACACACTGTTGCTATTGTACGTCGGTGGTGGAGGGAGTGAATGTTTGCGGATTTGGTGCCAATCAAACGGGCTACTTTGTCCTGGATGGTGTCAAGCTTCTTGAGTGTGGTGGGAGCTGCACTCATCCAGGCAAGTGGGGAGTATTCCACCACACTCATGACTTGTGCCTTGTCGATGAATGGTTTTGGGGAGTCAGGAGGTGAGTTACTCGTTGCATGATTCCTAGCCTCTGACCTGCTCTTGTAGCCACAATATTTATATAGCTAGCCCAGTTCAGTTTCTGGTCAATGGTAACCCCAGGGTGTTGGTAGTGGGGGATTCAATGATTGTAATGCCATTGGATATCAAGGGGCGATGGTTGGATTCTCTCTTGTTGGAGTCGGTCATTGCCTAACACTCGTGTGGCCCGAATGTTACTTGCCACTTGTCAGCCTAAGCCAGGATATTGTCCAGGTCTTACTGCATTTGGACATGACTGCTTCAGTATCTGAGGAAATGTGAATGGTGCTGAACATTGTGCAATCATCAGCGAACATCCCCACTTATGATCTTACGATGGAAGGAAGGTCATTGTTGAAACAGCTGAAAATGGTTGGGTCAAGGACACTATCCTGAGGAACTGCTGCAGTGAAACCCTGGAGCTGAGATGACTGACATTCAACAACCGCTATCTTCCTTTGTGCTGGGTATGAATCCAACCAGCAGAGAGTTTTTTCCCTGATTCCCATTGACACGAGTTTGGCTAGAGCTCCTTGATGCCATCCTCAGTCAAATGCGGCCTTGATGTCAAGGGCAGTCACTCTCACCTCACTTTGGGAATTCAGTTCTTTTGCCCATGTTTGAACCATGTTCCATCTTGGAACTTGAACTTATGTGCCAAAGAAACACTTTAAAAGCCACAAATATGAGAGATTCCTGAATAGATTTTGGGTCATCTATGATACCACTAGGATAGGTGTCACAATTGTGTTTTAGAACATTGAGGATACATAGGTCTCCTCCTGAATCCTAATCGCCAGGCTCAGAAAAGCAGCTTCAGGGCAACACAGTGATTTCTGGTAGTGTTCATCAAGATAAGTGCAATTACCTCTCTCTCTCTCTCTCTAAATAAAGCAGCTTTAGGAATTTTGCATGAAGTCTACCTACACCAGATACTCTACCATTATGTAAGTGTGGTAATATACAATCCACTCTCTTTATCAAGTTTACAGCAGACTCCACTTTTTTTAACCTTTATGTCAGGTGCCTGCTTCATACAGTGCTCTTTCCAAAACCCCAGGATGGGTTGGTTGGAGAGCACCAGACCTATCAGTCAGTGGCAATATCCCAGAGAAACCTTTTTGATCATATCTGACAAATTGCTTTCTATTACTTAAAGTCCTTTAAGATAATTTTTGTGAAATTGCATCCCCTTACAATAAACACAACTTACTGATTCCACTTAATCTCCTTAATGGCCCTCTTGGCCTCATGGCTTGCTATATCACAACGTATACTTGCTGCAGCTTGACAATTCAAAAGAGCTTTCAAGTACTGCTTTTCTTCAGCCTAACAGCTCTCTTTCCTTCTGCAGTTACCTTAACAGGGTTCTACTCAGTGAATGAGCAGCTAACAGGTTCTTTGATTTGTTTGTGATTTCTGCAGAGGAAAGAAAATTAAGAATGAAAAAAATACTGAATATAATTATTTTGTTGAAATATAAGAAGAACCCTGTATGTTATGTGAATATTAATAGTCAAACTCTGCAATTACAAAATATTCGAGCACAAAAGGAAGTTCTTTAGCCTGTTCTTGCTCTTTGAAAAATCTGTCTGATCCATCCCATTTGCCTGTTCTTTCACCACATCCTTTTACATTTTCTTTTTGAAATATTTATTCACTTCCTTTTTAAAAGCTATTATGCACAATGTTCCCTCTAAGCAATGTGGATGCGTGGGTGCGCAGCAACCTGGAATGTACAGTGCAGTGCAACACATAGGCCGCGCATAAGAAGAAAAATTAAGAGGGGACATTGACAACATGTGCTGCTACCACTGCTATTTCTGGCAGGACATTCCATGTCCTAACAACTCTCTGTTTAAAATAAAAATTCTCCTTTGTTCTTTTGGTGATGATCTATGCCAATGGAGCTATGTACATACCAACCACTGGATGTAGTATACTAAAAACCCTCCATTATTTCGAACAAGTTCAGCAGATTATCTTTGTCCTGAACTAATGAAACAAGCTCCAGCTTTGTTTGAATATCCTCATAACCACAGCCTCGCAATCCTGGTATACACCCAGTGAATCTCTTTGTTACCCTTTCCATGACCTTGACATCCTTGCTAAAATATGGCAATAAAACTGGACACAATATTATAACTGCAGCATAACCAATGACTTATACAGATTTACTATCTCTTTGGGCAGGATTTTCCAGTCCCGCCAGGAGGTGGGCATCGTAGCAGGTGGGATGGGAAACTTTGGAGAGTGGCCAAAAGTCAATTGATGCCTGCCACTGGCAGAACCTATTTATATAAGTTAGGATGCCATGTGCTTTTCTAACAGCCTCTTATGAACTTGTTTTCCTACTTCTAATACAGTAAAACGCATCCAAGAAATTATCCTTATAGTACACTAAATCTGATGGTAAAAGGGAAGGAAATCTAAAAAAATGAGTCTAATGATTTTTTTGGGCCAGGAGGAACAGAAGTCCTCCCACAGTCTCCATTGGAATAACCTGGGCTACTCTGCGATTGGATCCCTCTTGACCCCAAACCCACACTCCTTGAACCCCCACTCTCTAGTATCTACCTACCTGTCAACTGGGTCGGCCTCTAAGCTTCCTATATTACATTGACCTGGAGCTAGTGAGCTGCAGGGGGATATTAGCTGGGGTTGGGGGGCGGGGGGGGCGGGGGGGGGTCTGTATTTTGTTGCTTGATGTTAAGGATGTCCTACCCTCAAATTAGACTGGGTTTCCCGCTGGTGGGGGGATGGTGGGTGGGGTGGGGGAAGGCCTGCTAGCTTCGCCAACCAGCTGCCCAATATTGAAAATCGCTCACTGAGATCTTTTCACACTACCTTAGTGAATCATTACGTCTCTAAGGAAACTTGTTCCGAAACATCAATGATGTAATAGTATGGTCGGCAGGTTCTGGTGAAAGGGTGCCTCCTAGTTGGTCTTCTCCTTTACTGTAGCCTTATTTTGAGTGTCTCTCTCATTTCCTTTAACTCTGCCTCTTGCTCTGCCTCCATTGGAAGAGCATATCTGGAAATTGGTAGAGTGAACCCCATGCTGAGAAAAAGATTTCCATGCCGGAATCTGCTGAAATCAGCTTGCAGACTCCTACTGTAGTTGTACCACTGAAGAAAGACTGTAAGATGGTAATCGCATACTACCTTTGATGGTACTGCTGTACCAGAGACCTGATTGGTGCGGCTAATTAGTCGAATAATCATGTACCTCTTACATTCGATAAAACTAGCACCAAACTATTTGCTTCTAGGAAATTAGAATCACTTCATTACATCAGCAACTGTTGTCAAATGTACAACTTTAATTGCTACAGCACTTAAGTAGTTAAATATTATCTTGGACAGGTTATTAGAAAAGACTGCACTCGGCTGACAGTCTACAGTTTTTCAGGTACACTGTTACCCTAACAGTGGTGGGGGTTCATAGTTAATGCCCAAAATTAGATTTAGGCCTGAATACTTCACTGTACAGCTAGCTTTCTTTCTAAAACAAAGAGTAGCTCAAATACACTTCACTACTGAATAAGCTAAATTTCAATTTAGTAACTTGCAGTGCATAAATATTTTATTAGTCTATTTATAGGCTACCGCTCTCTATTTTATGTCACAGCACATACCTTACTCCTTCAGCTGGGAGCTTTCCACCTTTATTATCAAAACAGCAAACAAGGCCATACATATGGGAAATGTTCTTCACCTTTTGAGGTTATTCTCTACAACTACAAGGTGTGCTATCCTAAAATACTGGCTCAGAAACTCATTTAAAGTATGTAGGAGTGATTGAACAATAACTGTAACCAGCATCTGAACACTTGTCTTCTGGTGGGTATCCAGCAATTAATTGCTAATTACCATTACAATAGTTACGTTAGTTAACTGTAGAGGTAGAGCACCCCTTTAGGGGCAAATCTGGCAATTTGGAAGCTTCTAAAATGCACAACTTTCTGATATTCATGTTTAAGAATATGTTAGTAGGCTTCACTTCAGATAGCATTGTAAGTTTAAAACAATTAAAGAAAAATGGTCATGAGGGAGTGACCTGTTGACACAGAGTACACTTTGTTATAGGGTGTAGCCTGCATCAAAAATGTTCGGAAATACATTATTTACCATTCAAATATTTGGCATAATTCGTGCTGAGATGCATCACTGCAATGCAAAAAACAAAAAAAAATAATTTCATTTCTGTGCAAAAGCCAGAAAGTTAGGGGAGATCCTATTGAGTGTCCAAAAAGGAAGCTGGCTCCCCACCAACCCTGCAGGGGGGCCAGCATGGTTCGCCAGATGGTCTTCCGACACAGCATAAGTGCCATCCATCACTAGTAAAATGCCAGAGGTGGCAGAAAGAGGTCCTTAATTGACCACTCAATTGGCCTCTGGGCAGTAGGGCTGCCCTCCACCTTCCCTGCTGCTGGTAAAATGGTATGGCGGCAGGAAGGCAATAGGCAATCCACTTCCCCAACCTGCAACTTTACTGGTCACCCACAAGTCCCTCCCCCACCAGCAACCCTCCCCTTCCACCCCATGCCCTTAGAGGCTAGTAAATTCCAACCCATGGTTCCAGTTCTCTCCCTCCTATGGTAAAATTAGTAAACCTTTATCATAATGCACCACTGGATTGTCTACTAAGTGTCGTTTACCTGGTATGGCCTGCTGAGAGAGATCCAATCAGACCAGAAAACCAATTTCATGTCCTGAGTGTTTCAGGAGGTTTTACACAGTTTAGAATTAACCCAACTGAAGTCTTTGGCATATCACCCTCAGTCCCAAGGGGTGCTGGAACAGTATCACCAGACCCTAAAAACCATGATTAGAACCTACCACCACGAACATTCACCTGACTGGGACAAGGTTTAGGCTTCCTGCTGTTTGATCCCAGGGACTCCCTGGACAAGTCCATTGGCTTCAGTTCCTTTGAATTAATTTACAGGCATGAAGTGTGGGACCCCTGAAGCTACTAAAAGAGAAGTTTCTGGAGCCTAAGGAGGACATCTGTAAGTTGGTGTATGTCTGCACCTTCTGGAAACGGCTCTTCAATGCCTGTGCAGTGGCCAAAGAGCATTAAAAGCTTTCCAGCAAATCATGAAAAAACAGGCAGATAGCATGCCGAGGCCCAGACTCTCCAACCAGGAGACCAGGTCCTACAGTTGCTACCCCTACCCACTGACACTTTCCGAGCCAAGTTCAGTAGCCTGTACTGAGCGGCTAATAGGATCAACAAAGTCAATTACCTGACCCACATCCCTGATAGGAGGAAAAAGCACCGGTTATGCTATCTTAACCTGTTAAAGAAATATTACAGTCGAGAGCTCAGTCAACTCATGGATGTTTGCCAGAGGCTGGAAAAATCTGAAGGCAGCCAAGAGGATTCACCTGAGGAGGAGGGACTGGAAGGTCCTCTGGTTGAACCCCTGGCTACTAAGCTGGCAAACACAGGAGTCTTGGAAGACTGAAATGCCCAGTTAACACATCTGACCAAGAGCAGCAGGAGGATGCGGCCATCTTGCTTGAAAAATTTAAAGAAATCTGTAAAGATCAGCCAGGGCATACCATGCTGACAGCCCACGACGCGGACATGGGAGATGCCCCACCAATAAAGCAAAACACTTAGCGGCTGAACCCCAACAAGCTGGCTCAGGTCAGATGGGAAATGTATGGGGAGGAATTTCCCCTCGACGGGAATGGCCGTGAGACTGACCGACCGACTGCCACTTACAATCGGGCTCCGACTGTGATTTTATGCTGGCTGGCCACTTAATGGTCAGCTAGCGTGAAAGGCACACTCAGAGACTCAGTGCTACTGGGGTAGGGGCGGGAGGAGTGTGAGCGCTGAAGTGTGCACTTGCACGGGGGAGCGCACCCTGTCAGCTCCCTGAAGGCAGAGAGCTGCCTCAGGGAGCTGACAGATTTTAAATACAAAAACAAACTTTTTACAAATGAGATAAATATGTCCCATGATGAGGACATGTAAAAAAGGACGTTAAAAATGTTTGTTGTTTTTTTGTTAAGTAAGTGTTGGAAATCTCATCCCACCCGTGGATGAGGTTTCATTAAAAATGCAAAGGCTGCCTGGCCTATTTGCCCATCTGCCAACTGAATGGTTGAGCAGGCAGCGAAAAATGCAACCTAATTAATTACTTAAGGGCCTTAATACACCTCTTAATTGTCAACAGGCACGCTGTCGCCTCTCGTATGCATCCACCAACCAAAAGATCGCGAGAGTGCATGATGATGTTGGGCCACTTGCCCAACATCACCGCACACTATTTCATTCCCGTTCAGGTCAGGTGCACGTCCGCCCGCGGGTCAAAAAATTCTGCCCTTTGTTCACCATGAGCATGATTTATGTATACACAAACCACAACCCTCTGAAATTTCTGGAGAAGTTCAAAGCGATCAATGCCAGGTTGTTACACTGGAGTTTGCTCTTGCAGCCCTGAAAACTACTCACATTGCAGGAAAGCACAATGTCATCACTGGCACCCTATCCCGAACTGACATTGCACTTGCTAGCTGTGTGTTTGACTTTCAAGTGTGAATGAGAGAATGAGTATATACCTCTGTACTTTTTTTTTTCCTTTTGCAAGAACACATTAAAAAATTGAAATAAAATTTGATTTTTCTTCAGAGGGTAGAAGGAATATCATGTCCATAAGACATGAAAGAGATCATAAACTATTCAAATCAAACCTCACTTTCTCACTCAGTCACTTTTCCAGAACCGCTTTATCCAATTCAGGGTCACGGGGATTTGGAGCCTATCCTGACAGGCAAACGGGCACTAGGTAGGCTACACCCAGGATGGGACACCAGTCCATCACAGGGCACACACTAAGGGGAAATTTAACCGTAGCCAATCCCCCTAACCAGCATGTCTTTGGACAGTGGGAGGAAACTGGAGCACCCAGCAGAAACCCACGCGGACAATGTGCAAACTCCACATAGACAGCCACCTGAGGTCAGGATTGAACCCAAGTTCCAGGAGCTGTGAGGCAGCAGCGCTAACCACTGCATCACTGTGCCACCCAGCCTCGCTCTCTGCTTATTTAAAAAATCGATTGTGCTGGACCAAAAACATGGCTGTTACAGGTCACATGATTTGCAAGTTGCCTCCAGTTCTGGAAACTTCCAACAATAAGTACAGGACAAAGCTCAACCCTCATCCTTGTGGAATCTCATGCCTATAATTGTGTGGACCTCACTACAATCAACGAAACAAGGGAGCAGCAGATAGTCTGCCTCGCCAGCCTGAACTTATAACAAAGAGAGAGAGAGAGAAACAGCCAATGTAATAGACACTTAATAGTATATGTAATAGTCACCATCTGTCTCCTAAGGTGAACAATGGTTTTGGACTAGAGACATAGAAACTGATTATTAACCTGAAACTGACTCATCAATGGGCAACACAACATATTTAAACGCCTTTGGCCTTTGGAAAGTTTTAATGTTACCTTACTGGATTCCCAGGGAACCGCTTTGTTAGCATCCAGCCTGTCAACACCAAAGCAGGACTCTGGACTGACAACAAAGCCTGCCTCAAATTTAAACCTCCTCAAAGCCTGGTTCTCTGGAGAATTCCTACCATCAGTAGAGTGGACCAAGTCTCTGTACACCATCTCATCTTGCTGTGTCCTCACCAACTTTGAAGGAATTTATCAACTCCTGCTTTCAGCTAGCTGAACCCGCCTAAGCTTTAACTCCTAAGTAAAGGAACCCTCACTGGACTCTGACATTCTAACCTCTAACATTTTTAGTTAATTTATTTTTTTCTATTCATTCATGGGATGTGGTGGGATTCAAACCCGGGCCCCCAAAGCATTACCCTGGACCTCTGGAATACCAGTCCAGTGGCAATACCACTATGCCACCACCTCCCACATTCCTAGCTGTAAAACGTTTTTCTTTCCTATCACCTTCTTGTGTGCTTGTATGTGTGTATTTGGTTGCGAAGACCATCCCCTGGGTTTGAACGTACGAATAAACAATACTTCTGATTTAACCCTAAAGATTGTTTTCTGCGTGTCAACTTTAAAATTGACTTCACAAATAGAGGATTTGGGGAAACATGCACAATGTATTTCAAAAATTAAAATACCGCTGCTTCCAGACAGATGGCGAGAAAAAAAAGGGCGTTCAGTTCGTCTCTCTCCCCTGTCTGTAACAAACCAAAGTATATCAATCCTAATCAGCCACTTAACAACCCTTTTCCATTTTAGATACCATTTTCATAAATTATGTTTAATGAGTAATTTTGTAAATTTGCTGGGTTGCAGCTAGATTGTGGTGGTGAATGCAGAGGACTGGGCAGCAAATGGGAGTTAGCACTGGCAGGCCCAACAGAAGACAGAGGAAACTAGAAAAAAATGGCACCTTTTCAGCAAGATTGGAATTCAACTTTCCCATTTGTGCCACATCAAAGTTTCATGCAGGTTTACTGTACATTGGCGACATCAGAGATGGGACAGGCAGGTATCTAATGATGTGCCAGCATCCCAGTCCACTCTTGCTTTTTGACAGTATTTGGAAATTGAGCAGATGGAAGAAGCACCAGCAATTCCCCTACCTGAGGAAATCTCTGGAGCAGACTATAAGCTGCTGTAACTGAGCTTCACCCAATCTCTTCTCCCATTTACCCTTGCCCACCCTGAAAATGTTCTTTGTTGGCACATTTTTCTGAGGAATTTTAGTGTCACCAGTCTAGGGAATGGGAAAATGCTTTCCCAAAAGTTCTATGTATGAACAGCAGGAGTCTTAGGAATAAAATGGGAGAACTGGAAGCTTTTGCTGGAGAAGGGCGCTACGATACCACAGGTATCTCAGACAGTTAATTCAACAACGTCATGGGTTTAGCAGTTCAGGTCACTACACAAAAACAGAAAGGACAAGTCTTTTATATAAAAGAAACTTTGAATATACCCCAGATGAACCTCAAGTATGGATATAGTGGACATCCTGTGGATAGGAATAAAAGACATGAGGGCAACTAAACTAACAATAGGCAACTGCATAGGCCTCTCAATCAAAAGGAAGGATGCTCAAGTCAAATAGGGAAAGTGTATACAATTGCTATGCAGGGTTATAATTTACAAGGAATAGATTGAGAATTAATGAAGCGTGGAATGTGAATGAAAACATGATCCTGGCTAAATGTTGGATGAAACAATCCGTCAATAGGTATTATTGGACCCAATATTAAATAACATCTAGGGGATGACAGAGCAGGTCAGGATAGCATATTTTGGGGGAGGATTTCACTGCTTCTGCATCCTGAGAATCAGCTAGTCCTTTTAAAAACTTTGTTTTGATAAATGTATTTTGTTAACTTTTTATGCTATTCTATGATGTTAAAATGTTAATGTCCCATAGATGTTTAAAAAACCTATTTTCACCTAATATTAATATTTTACCTCATGAAAAAGTATTTAATTTTTAATGGAACCCAATTTTTTCCAAGACATAGGGATTCTTGATTTACATACTTCTAATCTGATTACAGGTTTCTGCTTGGAGTCCGATGACCAGACAGGAATTTACACATATATCACATGGAACGTCTAGCTATTAGCTGGAAGTTATTAGCCAGACCTTCTGTGATGGATGCAGACTGGATAGTTGTTGTCTTCAGGCAGGCTGCCAGGGCAGGGCTTCCTTAATGGATGAATTTAAATTTTATACACTGAAATAAAACTCAAATGGCATTGTGACAACTAATATTACATTCAAATATTCTCTCAAGCTCAAAAAAGGATTATAAATAGGCATTTTTAGAAGAATCACTAAACATATACAGTATAAGATGAAAACTGCTACAGCAAATTGAGAATTCAAGAATGTATAACTGAGTCTAAGTTTCTTTTTCTTCTTTTTTATTCATTTATGGGATGTGGGTTGCTGGCTAGGCCAGCATTTATTGTCCATCCCTAATTGCCCTTGAGAAGGTGATGGTGAGCTGCCTTCCTGAACTACTGCAGTCCATATGATGTAGCTACATCCACAGTGCTGTTAGGGAGAGAGTTCCAGGATTTTGACCCAGCGACTCATGGTCTCCCCGACTGTTGCTTTTAGAACCGCCCATAAAACGTAAAGCTAATTTAGTCACAATTCTTGCAGAGACAATCAACAATTACAGTTGTTTCTGATTCAGAGATGTTACAAAGTATCTCAATTCACTGGAATTAGATTGAATGAAGTAAAAGTATTAACCCCAAACATCTGCTGGCAAGCCTATAGGTTGGGGCCAGTTGTTTGTGGTTTAAAGGGGAATTTATACCAAGCATGATTCATCTGACTTCAAAACAGTTCCTCAGATGCTCGCTATCAAAGGAACGAGAGAATTATAGAAGAGTTCAAGTTTGTGGACAATCTGACAAAAGCTCTCAAAAATGACTGAATTAAGTTAAAATTTATGTAATATAGAATGACATACAATTCCCAGTATCCACATTTCAAGAATAATCTAGAGTCAAAGAGCATGAAAAGCGGAATTTAATGCTCGCATTGGTGGGCCCATCCACTGGCTGGAGAGCTGGTAGCAAGCCCGCCATGGCCATTTCATATCCACACGACCCGATTTATTGTCAACCATGCACAGATCCAGTCAGGGTCCCTCTAGTGTTCAATGCAGATATCTCTCTCGGAGAGTGGCAGCTCTCCAGTACTGGCAGTGCCACTGGGAGTGATGGCAACTGCCACGACTGTAGTAGGCTCAGGCTGCAAGGTCATCACTGGAACCTAGAAAGTAGGGGCCAGTTGGGGAGCCCCTGGCAAGGCGGTGGGGCTCTTTTAGGCTGCTTCACCCATTGGTGGCCCATGCCTCCATCAGGCCTGTCCCTTGGTCAATGGGCTGTCCAATTAAAAGGGCCTCCTTTTGGCCCTCCAGACTCAGAAGCCTGTCCGCCATACTTAATTGGATGTTAAGTGCACACACTGGCCACTCATTGGCCTTTTTAAAATTAATTTATGGAATGTGGGTATCACTGGCTAGGCCAGCATTTATTGTCCATCCCTAATCACCCTCGAGAAAGTGGTGGTAAGCTGCCTCTTGAACTGCTGCTGGTGTAGGTGCACCCTCAGTGCTTTTAGGGAAGTAGTTCCAGGATTTTGACCCAGCAACAGTGAAGGAACGGTGAAGTCAGGATGGTCCATGGCTTGGAGGGGAATTTCCAGGTGGTGGTGTTCCCATGCATCTGCTGCCCTTGTCCTTTAAGATGGTAGTGGTCGTGGGTTTGGAAGGTGCTGTCTTAGGAGCCTTGGTGAGTTCCTGCAGTGCATCTTCTGGATGGTGCACATTGCTGCCACTGTTCGTCGATGGTGGAGGGAGTGAATGATTGGGGAAAGGGTGCCAATCAAGTGGAGGTGCACTCATCCGGGCAAGTGGAGAATATTCCATCAAACTCTTGCCTTGTGTCTTGTAAATGGTGAACAGGCTTTGGGGAGTCAGGAGGTGAGTTACTCACTGCAGGATTCCTAGCCTTGGACTTGCTCTTGCAGCCACAGTGTTTATTTAACTAGTCTAGTTCAGCTTCTGGTCAATGGTACCTACCCCCCCAGGATGTTGATAGTGGAAGACTCAGCAGCGGTAATGCCACTGAATGTCAAGGGGCAAAGGTTAGATTCTCTATTGTTGGAGATGGCCACTGCCTGGCACTTGTGCGGCATTAATGTTACTTGCCACTTGTCAGCCCAAGCCTGTATTGTCCATGTCTTGCTGCATTAGGACATGAGCTGCTTTAGTAGCTGAGGAGTCGCAAATGGTGCTGAACATTGTGCAATCATCGGTGAACATCCCCACTTCTGACCTTGTGATTGAAGGAAGGTCATTGATGAAGCAGCTGAAGATGGTTGGACCAAGGACGCTACACTGAGAAACTCCTGTAGTGATGTCCTGGAGCTGGGATGATTGACCTCCAACAACCATAACCATCTTCCTTTGTGCAAGGCATGACTCCAACCAGCAGAGAGTTTTCCCCGATTCCCATTGACTCCAGTTTTGCTGGGGCTCCTTGATGCCACACTCAGTCAAATGCGGCCTTGATGTCAAGGGCTGTCACTCTCACTTCACCTACTCATCAAAAATTGCACTGGGCATCTGGTATGATATGACACAGAGTCAGGGTCTGTACATTCACCTGGCATTGAGGTCCTGACCCTAGTACAAAAATCCAGCCCTACATGTGTCAGTGGGGATTCCACAACCTTATTGGTTGAAGAGCCCATGCTCTTTCTTGCCCTACTGCAGATAACACATATGCCTTGTGGAGGGTGCATCACTGGGTCAGACACCAGGGCCAGGATTTTGTATTTTGGTTTGGGACCCTGATGTTAGAGTCATATGAACTTAGCCGGAAGCAGCAACCTGACATGGATCTTGCCTTGATTGGCCAATTAGTGGCCAAAAGGACACACTCACCATCCAATTAAGGATGCCTGGTGGGCTTGCAAAGCTGGAAGGCCAATAGGAGGCCCACCAGCACTGAAGAAGCTACAGCCTACCAGTGGAGATAAGGGAGAGAGAGAGAGAGAGAGAGCCTCCATCTTGAGGTGATAAAAGTGGCCACAGCTGATGGGCCAGCATTGTGGAGGGGAGTTCCAATCACCGTTGATCAATAGTCTTAATTGGCCTTTTAATTACCTTAACTAGTTGCCATCACTTATGGTGGGTAACCATCCTGCGCCTGATCCAGCCTTCCCAAAGGAGGTGCGGGGTGGGATGGTGGCAGAAAACTAGCATGCCAGCTAACAAAGGTGGAATTAAACACACATCAGTCCCTACCCCCATATCGAGGCAAAAATCCTGCACCTGATCTGAGCAAGTCTGCATTCAAAAGCGGGTAGAAATCCTGTGGATAGCTGTCAGTGAGGTGAATGTTGTGTGAGGTTCCTATGCCTCCAATCTCAAAAATCAGGCCAGCATCTTTTTTCTGACCTGCATTAACAGCACAGATGCACATTTTGGTGCTGTATGCACTATTAAAACCATAAAAGGGTTCAAATGATCATTGCCCTTAGGCTCTGTAGCCATTATAAGTGCTGTCAGTACAGAAGAATGCAGGATAAACTCATCACTGTATATGCATAAAATAGATTTGCTTTGAAAAAGAAAGAATAATACTGAAGCAATCTTCTGTTCAGGGAATTCTGCTGGAGATAAAAATAATTTGGTCACTGTGCCCAGATAAGCTGTGATTGAAGTACATGCAGTTCATCCACATGAGATAAAATGAATATGAACTTCTCTCCCCCTGCAAAAGATAGGGCAATCCTGTAATTTATTTACCATATACTGACAAATAAAAAGTATGGGAAAAATAAGTAGGGCAAAATTGGGCACAATATAGAAAAAAAAGTGTTGTATATGTATAAATTATAAATGTCAACATTAAATCAAAGATTCAACAGAAGTGTTCACTTCTAGCCCACAGAAAGGCATACGAATGGTTCCTCGTACACTAAATTCTGAAAGCGACCCAGGTGCTGAGGGTAAATAAAAGCAGTTTTGAAGTTTGATCAATATCTTAATGAATACTAAAGTTAGGTGTCATAAATTAGTCATGCCAGTAGTTCCACTAAATGGTTGTAATGCTCTGATTCTAATGGAGTGAGATGTAAAATACATCGGTTTTCTTATCATTCAATCCTTAAGGAATTGGGGCTTGTCTACATTGGGTTTGAGCTAAATACTTGCTCCTGTTTTTAATGAGGAACATTATAAAACTAGGTGCAGCAGCCTCAGTGTCTGTTTTGAGTGTTCTTTTTTTAAAAGCTAGAACTTTAATTGCACAGGAAAATGCATGCACCTGCAGAGAGATAGTTAATTAGCTGACAATAATTCTATCATTTTTAAACCAATATTATCAAGGTAATGTTACAGCAGATTTAAAATTAGATTGAATATGCATCTAAACTAAAAAAAAAACAGCTTAATTTTTCAGGGGATGTGAGGAGGTTCAAATCTAATAACTCAAACAGCTGTATTTTAAAATAAAAATGTAACCCTGATTAGAATAAAAACTAAAAGCAATATTCCAAAAGATCATAGTTATAATTTTCCAAGCTCAGTTCCTAAGAATTTTGTAATAATTATCTACCTGTTAAAATTAACAAGATGCCTTTCGAATTAGTAGATTTATTACAATGGAGCTATAAATAAAGTTAACATGCCCCAAAGGTATGCTTTACATACTATTATTTTAATTTTTTCAGGTATCACAACATTTTAGGCTTTGAAATCTTATTGGAATATCAAACCCCAGATTCTCAACACTGGGAAATGATTTACTGTGGCATAAGAAAAGTAGTGTGGTTCTGCACGTTTCCACAAAATTCTAAAATGGTTGATGGTATTATGGCAAAACCATATTAGCCACCTACAAATGTTTGATTAAGAGTTGATTTATGATCTCCACTGGGTCTCAGTTAATTTTTTATATCCTGAAAGCTAGTACTTCGATGAAATAATATTTATTGAGACCTGTATTTCTCCAGTATGATTTTAACATGCACCTGGGGGATACAACAGGACCTGAAAAGACATAACTATTCATGTCACTTGAATATTTGCTTCTTGTGCCTTGCTATCATTTTGCACTTTGTTGAAGAAGGAATATACAACATTACATTTTTATAAATGGAAAATTCCCTACATTTTATGAAATGGAGCCCAGTTTTCAGAGAACAAAATTAAAAGATAAAAAATTGAAAAAAATAATGACTACCAGAACTTCACTAAATGGACAATCTCAAAGCAATTTGCAACATGTTCTGAACTGGCTCTATTATGATCTATTCATATTAAGCAAAATAGCATAAATCTGATTAGTTCAGAATTAGACAACCACTGCCTGTTTTATACAAGTGCCATAATGGGTAAGACCCGAAAGTTATGCACTAGCCAATTGGATTGTTACAGAATTCCGAATCCAAGTTGCCATTTGGAATACACCTCCCAACTTTCCAAAAAGAATCCAAATCTATATTTAGGTTCAACTAATTTTGCTCAGCCTTACTTCACAATATGTAATTTACTGCAGGACTACTGAATATGGTGAAATCGAGGAAGACTGATTAACTAATGAGCCAGTCTGCTTAAATTATTTAACCCTTTACCACCTGCAAAAATAACTCTGAAATGCCTGTGAAAGTAATAAAGAATTTTGTTTCATCTAATTCATTTGGGAGAAGGCACCAACAAAATTTGATGCTTCCCACATGGAGGCGACAAAAATTGTTGTTTAAAAACAGAAAAAGGCAGCTTTTATGCTCATGAGTCTGTATGTTATTAGTACAAGGAAATACTATACTTTCTACTTTGGGCACCTAAATGTCAACATCAGGAACTTCTAGGTCAGGTATAGTGCACTTAGATGCAGAGCAAAGATGCTTAAAGGTTGTCCCAATAAAGGAACTCAGCCTATAAGGCTTTTCAAAATTAGATTGGATGTAAACAAAATGCCCACAAATTTGTCCGCATGATACCATTGCCCCTGGCAATGTATAAAATAATTCCTCAGATGTGTGAATAGAAGTTTGCAAAGCCTTTGAAATCTCCTATGATGGTTCCTATCCCAATATTTTTATATTCATATTTATTACTTTATTTGTCTTTGCAATGGAGTGATAATCCTTCCTCAGTGCAAACAGAGCCACTAAGAGCTTCTGCTCCAGAAGCTTGGCTATAGTTAGTGCTGCCTAATGGTGGGCTGAGCTCGAATCCAATTTCAGGCAGGTTTCTGCCTGCTTCTGTCAGCCCACCTGTTGTTCTGTATGCTTTCCCCACACTGTCAATGTCTCCACAACACAGTTTGAGTGCAAACATCCTCCCTTTTTCTCAACTGAGTAGGTTCTTTGCCAATTGCTGGCCGACAGCTGATCCAAATTTTCCTTCCTTCAGTGGGCTACCTGGGCTACCCCACCAATCATCAGTATACCTGAAGTTTGGAAAATTTAGATTTAACAGTTCAATGGGCTGCAAAGGAAGAGGGGACCTGCAGCTGCCAGTTCATGCATGACCACTGTACCCCTAATATTAACTCTAGATAATAATACCTCCCCTCACTGTTACTTTGGGCTATGATGCAGATAGCAGTAAAGGGAGTCTTAGGCCAGAGGTCATTGAGTTGAGTTAGTTCTCATGAAGTGAACACCTAGGCAGGCCCATTCATGTGGTGCGGGGACTACGAGTAGTGGCAAATCTCACAACTAGTGTGGCTCCCAGCATTTGAATGGAGAGAACGGGGTATTACTTTATTCTGGCAGGTGAAAGGGCTTGCTAGGAATGTGAGTATACACTTGCTTAGTGCTCAATTACCCAGATGACAGTTTTAACTAGCAATATAGTGACTAGAGTTTTTAAAATTGCCATTGTCTGGTAACAGCATCATCAAGATCCTTAAGTCACCAGCAAAGTAAATAAAACATATCAAGGTATTAATGCACATAGTGCAGCATAAAGATTGCATCAGGGGATGCAAAAATGGCTGTTGTGAAAAACAGAAATGTCACAAGGTGCAAATTGAAGTTGCATTGATGTTATAGTTGAGCTATGTTGCTGGGATATTCTCCAGTAAACTCCTGTTGCATTTAACCTAAGGATAAAACAGTGGATGAAATAAATAAAAAATGTGTCAGTCCACTGTACAGACATCAACTATCTTGTTAAAGTTATCACACCATCCAAATATTGTAAGCAAGGCATAATTTGCATTTAAAAGCATTTTGGATTTTTACAAATGTTTTTACATTATTTGTTCAGCAATCCCTTTGCTTTTGACAGTTAGTTTTGGGAAGGTGGGAAAAGCACAATGTGAAGCCATCAATTTGGATTTTGACATAATGGGCTGGATTTTAAAGCAGCAAATCAAGCAGGCTGGCCCCTCTGTGCAAACATAAAATGTGATGTCATCATGTCAGTCCCAGATATTATGGAAGGTGACAGGTGCCAAAATTGGAAACCTGCCCACCATTTTAAAATATCCAATTAACAAACTACTGAGCTTGTTAAAAAGCCATTTGAATGAATATTTTCTTTGCCTGCTGCATTTTTTGGGCATCAGCTAGGAAAATGTTTGGGAGTGCTTTACAGCAGGTATGTTGTGGTGGCACAAAGGCGGAAGAAAAGGCCTGCCACCAGCACTATAGCTAATGTAGTAGCAGATTCTGCTGGTGAATGTGGCAGCATCTGTATGATTTTTAAAAGCTAATTTTTTAACTTTTTGGATCCTGCCATAATAAAGAAAGAAAGGTAGAGAGAGCAGAGGCCTTTAAATTTGTAGCTGTGGCCGGCTTGCTGTTGACTGTATAATCCCTCTGTTGCATGGTCTTGGTCCAGCCTCCTGATTGGACGCAAAGCCCCCTTCGCACTGCTGATTGGCCGCTTTCCCACCAGATGTCCACTAATTGCCAATTCGATGCCTGATTTGCCGAGATGAGACGGCGGGGACAGGAGTAGTGGACTATTCACTTTCCACTCTTCCTGCCTCATCCTGCCAATAAACATAAAATCCAGCTCAATGTTGATAATGAAAGGGTGCAATACTTTACGTTAACTTAATTTGACATTGAGTAATTGCCATCTATTTTGGAAATTTTACAAACCCACTCTCAAATAGAACCTGATGAGTTACTCTGTACACTCTAGGCCTAATTTTCCTCTGGGGTCAGAAAACATACATACACCCACCCCACCCCATCCCCGTCACAACTCCCAGTTTTTACAGTGGCAGACTGTTGATTGTACTTACTAACTGATTGGGAATTCTGCAAGCCAGCCTCCCCCTTGTCCTGGTGAAACTCACTAATGCTAGCAATGAGAAACCAAGACTCTGACAGCACTGAGATTTTCATTACTCACCCTGTGTTCCTGCTGCTGGCAAGACCTAAAAATACTGACCTATGATTTTCTTGACAAACTATACACATATATTATGGCAAACAATTTACTAATTTTGCTTAGGTTTATATGGAATGTCAGATTGATATTTTTTCATTATACACCAATATATTGAATATAAAACACTGACAACTGTTTAATATTGTTAGAATCATATCTCTCAAGGCTGAAGTTTTCTTTTACAAAATGGAAGGGCTTGGCATGATCTGGATGCTAACCTGGGATTTTTTTAAACTGTCAACAAGCAGGCCTCTCCCAAGAAATCACCTGACCTATATGATACTTGAGAAGGAGTTGTTTGTTTGCATTGAACTGCTGGGAGAAATAAGGCAATCATGTGGGAGAGAGGAAAGAAACTTAAGTTGTGAACCTGCTTGTTTTGAAGGCAGTTTTGTTGGAGAACAAGCTAAGAAAGGAAGGCTACCTTGAGTGGCTCCCTCTCTCTACCTTGCCTAAAATTGTGCGTGGCTGTCAACCTGTAGCCAGAGAACCCTCATCTAAACATAACTAGTGTGCATTTGAACCTGAAAAACTAAACCAGTTGGTGTGAATTTCCAAACATCCACCAGGACCAGAGTCTTCACTCGAGAGAACTCCAAGTTGACAGCGTTGAGATCCTGGGGGCTTTACCCTTTATTTTATTATGCCCATCCTCTAAAGACCATCTCTGCAGAGAGACTTTATCTACTTGTCCTTTGTTTGTCTATGTGTGCATTGTGTGTGCGCTGGGGAAATTCTTTAGGAAGAGATATATAGTTATACTTCCCAATTACAATTATGCATTAACCAACACTTGCAACTTGTTAAAAGTTTTGTTTTAAAATAAATTAATCATTCTGAGTTTTTGAAAGAAGCCTGGTCAGTGTCTCTTTTCTTCTGGGTACTAGATCAGGTACACAATTGACCATTTTGGTGGGAAAATTAAACACTTGAACTAATCGTATGGCCTGTGGAATAGTGAGATTTGATAATTTACTCCCATCCTGGTCGTAACAATATTGAATATAAAACAACCACAATTGTAGGATATATAGTACAAAATGCAGTGATACTCTTAATATGGAGCCAATTTTGAAAAGTTTTGTTTAAATGAACAAAGCCTTATAAATTTGTGAAATTTCAATTAAAAATTATATGTGGATCTCACAAAGACAGCAAAAGAACTTCAACAATATTAGTGGTCCTTTCTTCTGCAAATGCAATGAAAAATCTCACTGTGAAGTAATATTTTAATTTAAAATTAAAAAGAATGTGGGGATAGTATATTCCAGTTGATCCTTCATTGTTAATTTTCAATTTCTATCAGTATCCATTCATTTTAAAAGGACAAATGACGAATTTTACAAAATGAAAGCAGGTATCCAACAAGTTAGATTTGAGATTGAATTAATTAAAATTTTAAATACTTCTATGTCAAACCCTATCCTTAATAAAAACAACTAATGTAGTAACGCAGAGTTACAACTTTATTTTGACTTTTAGTACCTCTATCCGAGTATGTGTGGGAAGATTCACTTTAGTGCGGCTCACTGGTCTGGGGGCGAGGTGTCTCTTTCATGTGATGCACCTTCAGATACATGAGGAAAGGAAGTTGCGACTGAGATGCATTCCCACAAAGCCCGCACAGTGTTGACTTACGCAGAGGGATTTCTATCATTACACGTCAGTTATTAAATGCAAAACTAACTGAGAATGATTATAAGATGCCTTTGTTTTTGGGTTTTTGGTGCTCAGTATAGTTAAGATTCTTTTAATTAATTTTCTCAAAAAATTTACCATTTTGAAATTATTCACCAATTTTTTCAAATCAACTGTCAGATGCCGAGACCGAGACACACTGCGCTTGATTGACACCCCTTCCACAAACATTTACTCCTTCCATCACCGATGCACATGGCAGCAGTGTGTACCGTCTATAAGATGCACTGCAGAACTCACCAATGCTCCTGAGGCAGCACCTTCCAAACCCACGACCGCTACCATCTAGAAGGACAAGGGGGGCATATACGTTGGAACACCACCACCTGGAAGTTCCCCTCCAAGCCACTCACCATCCGAATTTGGAAATATATTGCCATTCTTTCATCACTACTTGGTCAAAATCCTGGAACTCTCTCCCTAACAGCACTGTGGGTATACCTAAACCACATGGACTGCAACGGTTCAAGACGGCAGCTCACCACCACCTCCTCAAGGCCAATTAGGTATGGACAATAAATGCTGGCCTAGCCAGCGATGCCTGCATCCCATAAATGAATTAGAAAAAACCATCCAGATTCT
The DNA here is from genome assembly GCF_017639515.1 of Carcharodon carcharias. Taxonomy (NCBI): domain Eukaryota; kingdom Metazoa; phylum Chordata; class Chondrichthyes; order Lamniformes; family Lamnidae; genus Carcharodon; species Carcharodon carcharias. The sequence goes on along the minus strand of NC_054469.1, from coordinate 79,371,643 downwards.
CCAGTCTAAAGCAACTCTTAACATCTCAGGTACACTTCCTTTATTGCTGTTTTTAGGGAGCTCTGAGCTCTGCTGTCGTCTAATTTAATGTATTCACATCTAAACTGTGGGGTCAGTGCAAAGCAGCTTCATATCTCATCACATTATAGTTATAGCATAATTGCAGCCCTCTTCAAGATTCAGGGTTTGACCTAGCACTGAAGTGAAGTGAAGTTCGGGTGTTGACATCCGCCTTGTATTACATAAATACAAGCGTTGCTATGAAACCGAAACCACTTCACATTAATGTTAAACTTGTGGTGTAAATGTACAGGGGCAGATTTTGCTGGAAAAAGGCATCTCAAGTGCCCTTATAATTAGATCTGTTCATACACGTTTGTTTTAAAAAAATTTATCCCATAAAGATCCTGGAAGTGTGAGCTGATAATGATGGATCAGGGATCTGGGACCTCGGTAAACATTAGGAAAAGCAATGCATTTCTTTCACCAATAAGATTAATGCATTGGAATATAAACAGGAAAGGCTGAAAAGGAGGGTGAATTCAATGTGAAGTCAGGTATACAAAGAGAAATGAAGAGAGGGAAAGTAAGGTTGGATTAACAGATTAAAAAAAAGACAAAGGAAAAGTAAGAAGAAAATAAAAATTGCTAGATTTAGCTTCCTGTGGCAAGTTTAATGTGCAATGAATGTACAAATTCAGCATATTCGTCATGGGGCGGTTAAGTGTGATTATGATGTTTTTGCAAAGCTAAAGGTGGAGCACTGCTAATTGGCCAGCAAATTGTGGCGATTCATAGTTCATAGGGTCCCTCTTCCTCACTACAACTTATTTGTTGATTTGTACATTAACAGCAACATGCATCATTCAGGTGTGGTTACTGTTCCTGTAAAATCTGACCTAAAATTGTTAACAGCTTGTATTTCTGCATTGCCTTCAATATCAAAAATGCTCCAAGGCATTAGAGGGAGGTAAAAATGATAAAGAAACAAGTGCTGTGCCCTGCAGGGAGAATTAGGATAAGGGACTGAACATTTCATTGTTAAGATGGGATTTGATAAGATTTTTGACAGTGGAGAGACAAGTGCAAAAGTTTTGAAGGGAGTTCCAGAAAATAGGGCTAAGGTGTTTGACAGTTCCATCTCTGAGGGTGGAGCAAAGGGAGGGAGGTGAGGTGCAGTAGAAGCCACGGTCAGAGGACTGAAGGATGTGGGAGGGAATATAAGGCAGGAGGAGGTTGCAGAAATAGGGCCGAAATCTTCATCTTACTTGGAGGGACTCAAGCAGCTGAGGAAGATGGTGGCATAGTGGTAATGTCACTGGACTAGTAATCCAGAGGTCCAAGCTAATAGCCATGGATTCAAATTCCACCAAGGCAGCTGGTGGAATTTAAACTCAATCAATAAAACCCGGATTTGAGAGCTTGTCTCATTAATGGTGACCATGAAACACCCATTGTTGATTGTCATAAAGCACATCTGGTTCACTAATGTCCGTTATGTCTGCCATCCTTACTTGGTCTGGCCTACATGTGACTCCAGACCCACAGCAATGTGATTCTGAAATGGCCTAACAAGCTTTTCACTTCAAGGGCATTTAGGAATGGGCAACAACTGCCGGCCTTGCCAGCAATGCCCACAACTCATGATAGAATTAAAAAAGTATCAAGTCAAAAATGTTGAGGACATTCCGATCAAGGGGTTGGGGCAGGGGAATAGGATGTCAGTGCAGGTTATTAAGGAACGAACCAATAGGTGTGGACAGGATATGGACAGCTGAGTTTTGGATATGCTTCTCTGGGGTTTTCATTACTCTTCTGGCAAAATTATGGGCCAGGATTTTCCAGCCCTGTTGTGGTGGGACCCATTCAGCAGTCCAGTCAAAAGTCCATTGACTTTCGGTGGGACCGGATGATCCCTGTGGCGGGTGGGGCTGGAAAATCCCACCTATGGTGTAATATTGAGATATTCTAACCCTAAACATTGATCCTCAATTTAATTTGATTGCAGTCAGAAAAGGTAAAAGAGGGAAGGATTATGGAAAAGATTTTCCTCAGTGACACTGAACCGTATGTTGAATTTTTGATGTTTACTTCCTCCCTCTCACCTCCACCTTAATTGTATTTATTTCAATTAAACTGAAAACAGCTGAGAGATGAATTCTACTCCTGTTCTGAAACAAAGACCTTTAAGCAAGCCTGAAGCCACAGTGTTGATTTACCACCTTACAAGAATTAAGACACTTTAGATTGCTATGTAGGAGGAAGATTTCTGCCTTTCACTATTCATGGCAAAACCACAATGGTGTTCTTTGTACACATGATAAGTATCGAACAATTGAAGTCTGCCCCCGCAATGGTTGTTCATAGATCCAAGTGATGGGAATAGAGGTGAGTGGGATTCTAGAACCTACAAGGGCTTTATCTCTCTTTACTTCAATGGGGTATTTTTCTGGCTTAAAACCCTGAAGTCCACATCCCCTCTCCCCAGTGTAAATCTACTTTGCATTTTTCATTTGCCTGGCTTATCAAGTGCAAGCTAGCTCTGATTCTGCTGTCTTTCGTAATGGTACAGTACAGACTGGATACTGAATGAAGCAGGGTTCAAATCTATATCTGTTAACAATCTATAGTCCTGATTGATCTAATATTCAGCATCACCACGCCACTGAACCCAGGTGTCCTTAAGATTGACAACAACACTACTTTGCACATTCTCTGTATTTTTGTAAATCTACTTTTGAGCAATAATTGGCCAGTAAATATTGGTCTATTTCAGTGGGAAGGATGATCTGAATGTTGTCTCTGCAGTGGAAAAGACTTTCTTAACAAAATGTGTGACAATGACACTGGGGTGAACATCCTAGCTCATCTTCTCCTGACACAGGCTGTTGGATTCTTTCATTCTCTAGAATCATGACATGAGCCATTTCTCCCTAATATCTTAACGAATGTCCGCCAAGATGTAGCACGTTGCACGCCACAAAAGATGTTCATATTTTGGCTAGCTTATAATGCAAAGCTCTCCCAGATCCCCAATTAAACAGGACTAGCCATGGCATCACATCCTAAACTGCACTGGGCTGGATTTTCACCGAGTCAGGATAGCTCAGGAACCCTTTAAAAATGGCAGGCAGTTCTGTATTCCCAACCACATTCCCAGGGTTTCGGATTTTTAGGAGGGCCTTTTAAGGGGTGAAGGCTGGTTCAGGTCACCAGTTCGCACCCTGCATTCCTGACCTGGCCAGCTCCATAGGCATGTCCTAGGCCTCTGCAATTTTTATGGAGCTGGGCCAGCTTTTCAAAGAGTCATGGTTCACTGCGCCTAGGTGGTGTTGTGAACCATAGTCTGTATGAGGAAACCTTTTGAAAGGCAAGTTGAAAAGATTCTCCTCATGCGCCCCCATGCTAATGTATGCCCCCCCACCCACCGTGGCATCATATGTCCCCATGCCAATGTATGCCCCCTAAACAATCCCTGAGACCCATCATGGCCTCCTCATGCCAAGCTAAGGAATTTCTATGTCCATTCACCCATTATACACTGTATAAAAGCAATAAACCTATAGTGACAGTAGGAAAAAAAGCTTTTTAAAAATTACATTCATTGATAACTTTCCATGACTTAAAAAAATTATTTACTACAGCCCAATAAAAATGTCAATCATTCAGACCCTTTAAAGCATCAATAGCTGAAAATGCGAGCAATTGAAATCTTTTTATCTTGTGTTAATAAACATCATGAAATTGACAGCATAGATCAGAGAGACAGAGCTGCCAATCAAGAGACAGAGCTGCCAATCAAGCAATGTTTTCCCTGGGACTCAGGTGTTTCAATAGGCAATTGAATTTCTAGGTATGGAAGAGAAATAGTTTGGCATGGTGGGCATGAGGGACCTCAGGGTTGTTTGGGGGCATACCTTGGCATTGGGGGCAGAAGGGACCATAGGGTGTGGGTGGGGGCATGAGGTGACATACATGGGGCATGGTGAGAGTGTGGGGGGGTGGGGGGGGGGTGGTGGCAGTTGAAAGCTAGTGGGGCCTTCTATTTTTATTTTAACTGGAAAGAAGTCCCACAGCACTGAGGAACGCCTTTTAAACAGCCTGCCTCTGTACCTGACAGCCATGCGGCTGCCTCCGAACTCTTCCCCTGGTTGGCTGGCCCTGACAGCAGCCCACAGCCGCGCCCCCATATTGATAATCCCACCCAAGTAAGCACTTTCTCCTGATATGGGCAGGTAGAACCAGGAATTTTCATGGCTCCCAACTTGAGGATGAAAATCCAGCCCATGATCTCTAGAAAATCAACAAAAATAACTACTACGATTGACTGTCAACACACTTGTGCACAACTGATAACATTAAACACCCTGGGAAAGTGAGCAACGAGATAAAACTGTTTCTGTCTCTCTAACCATTTCCATGCACTCAATTTTGTGAGATTGAGAAGAATCTGTCAGCCCCTTCTCAAATATGAATGGACACAGTAACCGGTTTAAAAATAACCTACTGGTGACTTATGAGCCAAGCCCTCAAGAAATTAATGGTCGCTGTTACTTTCATTGCTACAGCAAACATAGTTAAATTAGTTTTCAACATTAGAGCATGTTGCTCTGACAACCTCCATATGTGTGGCATCTTCTGATATGACATTTGAACCTTCTCCCTCAGAAATAGGGTCCTACTACTTGTCCAATCTTTTCTTTACTACCAGGTAACAGCTGCAGTTTTCGTACTCTTCTTTAGGGTGGATAGATTCAAGCCTGCTTATAAGTCCTATGGAATATACAGAATAATAATTTGGAATTTATAGTGCATCTAAATTTACTTCAAATTTCCTCTCCTCCTAATTGTTAGCTAATTATTTGCTTTTACTCCAATTGTTTAAAGTTTTATTATAGGAAATTATGAACCACCGTAAATACTGTCCGAATCCAACTTAATGCCTAGGCTCTAATAAACTGCTTTGAAAATTACTGTCAAACTGGGAATTACCCCATTAAATTTGATGGTCGGTTCCTGACTTAGCAGAGACCAATTTGAGAAACAAGAAAAAATGCACTAATTGTTGCGTGGTACAACAGAACTTGAGTATTGCTGGAAAAAAAGACATTTTTATTGAAGCTTTTCATCTTGCACTCATCAGGACAATTTGCAAGAATACCAAATATAAAGGGAACAACAATTTATACTGTATGAGAAGAGAGTGCTGACTGTTTGGCAAGTGGACTCTGATTTGTAGAGGCGTTGTCATGGAGAATGCAGTGGATGGTGACTGACAGATAATTGCCAAGCATTATTTGAAACTTAAACCAGGCAGCTTGACTCTGATGGGCCAAGACATTGCCCGGAAGAATGAACCAGCGAATGGCTTTCACTTATTTTGTTTAGCTGAAAAGGGTGCAATGTGTGTACGTATTTTTTCTGTCTGCAAAGAACAGGGCCCTGTGTATTAATATATGTAGCTTCCAATGCATGCAAATATGCCACACTGTGAGCCAAACTGACAATCTTAAATTGATTGTCAGTGTAATTCTTAGAACACTGAGGATTATTTAGTAATGTTATCCAATCGCAGAATCACATCTAATGTTGGGCACAGTGTTTTGAGTTTTGCAAGCGTGGGCTGGTTGGGTGTGGTCTGTACCTTGCCCATTGTGAAGACAGGAAGGGACATGCTGTTTGATACGCTCTGCCAGTCTTTGGGACATACGGCCTACATGCCTGGCATCACATTGGCACTGAAATTCATATACCACGTTACTCATTTGAGTGATAGGCAGAACATCTTTTTAGCTCGATGGCAGCATCCTCTTAGTGGTGAATATCACTCATGTTGCTACTACATAGTAGCAACGTGATTTCTCAACTAGTACATCAAGGAAAGGGAGTTCACTTGACTGCTCCACTTCATAGGTGAATTTGAGCACAGGATGGAGCCCATTAAAACATGCAGCTGCAGGTTTAAATATAGCAAATGTATCATCCACATATCGGAAATATGCAAGGGATAGGAGATTGGGTGTCATTCCATTGAGGGAACGTTTCTCATGGAACCTAACAAAGATGTTTGCAAGAGCTGGGCCTACAGGGAACCCCATAGCAACACCATCCATTCCGGCATACATAGTTAAAACTGAGCTCAACTGTGCGAGATGTCGAGTTCATAAGTTCAATGAATAATGATTCACACAATGGTGGCAGGTCTAGATCATCATGATATAGTGCTGCAGTGCAAATATCTATGGCTTCCTTAAGTGGAACATTGGTGAATAGGCTAGTAGTGTCAAATGAGCACAAGATATGCAAGTCCCGTATGGTCTTCCCAAATGTGAAGGAATCCTTCACTGTGTATGTGGAAAACTTGCTCAAAACTGGTTGTGATAATTCGCCCAGCCATTTAGCCAATTCATGTTGTGCAGAACTGGTCAGAGGGCAGGATCTTCCGGTTGGCGAGGGAGGTGGCGCCCACTCGCTGACGCGTAAAATGATGCCGGATGACGTTGGGTGGAACTCCTGATGTCACTCTGCATCATTTCCGTTTTCAGGTTAGCCAAGACAGCTGCATGCCTGCCGACCTGTCAATGGCCTATTGAGGCCATTGAGACACTAATTAAAATCACTAATGGACCTGCCCATCCAACCGTGAGGACGAACCGTGTCATATCTATCACGTGGCAGCTCATCACTCTTACACAAGTTCAGCAAGCTTTTTTTTTTAAGCTTACTTTTGAACAAGGCAGTCTGGTCATGTTGAGTGGCGGGTCCAATGGATATGAATTTGGACCTGTAATTAAGAATGGTGCACATTTTGTTGATATAGTCACACTTGTTAAGGATGACTATTGCTGTCCCTTTGTCAGGTTGACTGGTGTGTATCCCTAGGTTGGTCTCAAGGCCTCACAACTCTAAGACATTCGTGTTGCATGTGAAAAATCAGACAGGTCGTTTGGAATCCTGAAATATGCATGTGCTAGATCAGCTAGGTGTGCTTTCAAGGATTCAACGTCTTCAGTGGATGCTGGTTTGTGGCGGGATAGTTGGGAGTAGAGGAGTTCGAACTCAGCAAATACCTGTCCCCTAGAGATAGAAGCAACGCCTCTATTAATCAGAGTCCACTGCACAGAATCACAGAGTGCAGAAGAGGTCCTCCGGCCCATCGAGTCTGCACCGACATGAGAGAAACACCTGACCTACCTACCTAATGCCATTTACCAGCACTTGGCCCATAGCCTTGAACGTTATGACGTGCCAATTGCTCTTCCAGAGACTTTTTAAAGGATATGAGGCAACCCGCCTCTACCATCCTCCCAAGCAGTGCATTCCAGACCGTCACCACCCTCTGGGTAAAAAAAGTTTTTCCTCATATCCCCCCTAAACCTACTGCCCCTCACCTTGAACTTGTGTCCCCTCGTGACTGACCCTTCAACTAAGGGGGACAGCTGCTCCCTATCCACCTTGTCCATGCCCCTCATAATCTTGTACACTTGACAACCAATCAGCACTCTCTTCTCATAAAATATAAAGTGTTGTTCCTTTTACATTTGGTATTCTTGCAAATTGTCCTAATGAGTGCAAGATGAAAAACTTTGACAAAAATGTCTTTTTTCAGCAATAGTAAAAAATACTATTCAACTAATCTGGAGAATTATAGAACAAATAAAATTCAGAGTAAATGCTTATTGACATTTCTTGAGTTACATTGCAACTTTTGGAAGAAGGTTTACAAATGCGAATTTACACAATTCTAGTATCAAATATTAGTAGGGAAATCAACAGGATAGAAATCCAACGCAATTCTCCACAAACTATATTCTCTGCACAACCTAAATCATGTGAAAGAAAGGGTGGGGAAAAGTGTACTTCATGTACTCAAAGGGTTAACTAAAATCATTAGCTTTTGTTCTGACTATCCAAGAATTTTGCAAGAGGAATTTACCTAAAAAAAACAAGAAAGAGGAAGGAAAACGGTAGCATAGAAGGCAAAAGTAATAAAAGTTATAAAAATGCAGGAAACACATAATTATTTGGAACATGTGGTTTGCATTTCTGAAAAATGAACAAGCTGTTTGTGGTTAAACTGTCTAATCGGCTGTTATCAACCCTACTCTGCTTTCGAGATCATAATTTACTGGATATTTCAGCTACTGTGGCACATTAACTACAGAGGAAAGGGAAAGCTTATCTTTAGGAATAATATTTCCAGTGCTGCTGTACTCACAGTACATCTGGTTCTTCTGTTAGCGGCAGTTAAATTGAAATATTTCACAGCATGTGTCAGAAACATGCATAATGGTAATTATGACAGATCTGATTAAACCCGAGTGCCACCAGCTCCCTGGTTGACTTGGGTTGTGCAGGTGTGACCTTCTGAGTCTGCGTGTGTAAATAAAATTAATTACAAGAAGGGGCTATGACTCTGTGACATCACAAAGCAGAGGAACTCCCAAGGGGGAGACCTAATGGAATATTTTCCCTCAGACTAATAATATAGTTCATATTGACTTGTGGTAATTAGTGGATCATTAAAGCAGTTTTCCCGAAGTATTTGGCTGACTGATCAGATTAGTGAAAATGTTCTTCAGAACAAGCCCCTGTGTGGTCTGCCAGAGGAAAAAAATATGCAACACAGCTTTTGCAAAGATGAAGATAAGCCATTGGTTCATCACACTCTAGTGAGCATGCTCAAGCCTGTAATTTTAACATGCCAGGCCTGCACAGGACTTGTCACAGATGGCAGGCTTGACAGTTCCTGTCTGTGGCGTTGATACACAACAGTTCAGCACAGGATCAGTGACATTCTGTCTCATTAGACCCACGCTAATTATCACAGCTAGTTTCAGGGGAAACCATGTGTTGAAATGGTCAATTTAAAGGAGTTTTTGCATCAACAAACCAGTAATAAGGATTAGACACCTTATTATACAGCAACATGCTGCCTAAAAACTAATTTATTTTGCCAGAAGAATAGTTGTTACATCACAATCAATGAAATTTATATTTTGAAAGTAACAAAATGCAACACCATTTTCAGACGATCCTATTGTTTCACTAATTGCTCAAACTATTGCCCACTTTTTTCAATGCCTACACAGTCCCCTTTTCAGCCTAAAGAGGTATTCAATTTGAAATTGCACCATGCTTAAAAAGTAAGATTTCAGTTATTGAAACAGGGAGGTGCATTTATAACATCTCGTCAAGCTCTTCTTCCCACTTGATGCAGTACACTGTTAATCCAAATCCCTTCACTGGTGGCTCAGCAGAGAATTGAACAAACTTTTCCCGACTATGTCAGTTGACTTTGAGAGAAAAGCTCCCCTGGGACCAGAACTCATGCTGCTCTGCTCTGGAGATTAGGACCATGCTGTATTTGCTGCCAGGATAATTACCAGGTTTTAATTATTTTCAGCCAGTATTTATGCAAAAAAACCCACAAACCTTTAGATTGGGGTGCAGACAGATGAGTGGAAGCCACATTCCTCATTTTAGCGCTAATGTGAATGCTTCTGTTTTTCATGTTTATTAAGTCCCTCCTTCAAAAAGAGCAATATCAGTTCTTATTCCTGGAAAAAGGTTGTGGGTGTCAGTAGTATGTGGTTTATAAAAGGCAAAACTATGTCACCCACACTATTAGAAATTTGAGTTATGAAAAGCTAGAAGCTTATAGTGGGGCAGAGAAATAGAGAATCCAGATTTCCTCTGCATTCATTGTAGATTTCTGCTGAGTAATTTCAGTTGGTCATTGTGAAATTAAATTTGTGGAGTTGTAATAAAATTTTTCCTACAAGTTAAATGTCAGACCACATAACAACAGATTTTCCAAAGTTAAGTGTTTTTTAATGGCCTTTTGAAAAACCAAGTCTGTACTTCCACAGCACATGCACTTCATACAACTAGTGGAAGAATCTCCTTCAATAGAATTTGACATTGACATGGTGCTCAGAACCACCTAGGCCTTCAGAATGGTATATCAGTTTGTTGACCATTTCACATACATTTCCTTACTCCATTCATTCAAATATCTTGTTTAATCTTTATTTCTGTAATATTAGGTTTTAATTTTCTACTCAATAACATCTGTGTACCTTCCTCCTTCTGTGTTCAGCTACTCTGCTGAGTACTTCAGGGAAACACTTCCATCAATTGCAAGAGCTTCAGGCTGCTGCAATTCAAAGCCCCCCACATTTGAGATTTCACCATTTGGTCTGCTCTCCTAACAGGTGATAGCAAGAATGTTCGAGGATTTGTAGCTAAGCAGGGCCAACATGACTGACCGCTGTCACCTGTTAAGAGAGACTGCGTCCATGTTCCATTATCATGATGGCCTCACTGTAGTTATCATGGTAATTGCAATCCTTAATTTTTCACAACAGAGTCCTTCCAGTCCCCTGTAGTTGATATCAGTTGCATTGGGCTGTTGCTGTCCACTGTTGCACAGGGGAAATTGTAAGAATTTTTATTTGAGCATTTAACAACTAAATTAACTTTGCTGGGGAACAACAGCAGAAGCATGGCATTTGTGCATTGCCCAGAGCACAGGAAGTAATTGATTGTATACTACTCCAACATACTCTTAGCCAGACTCCCATGTTCTATTCTCTATAAATTTGAAGTAATCTAAAACTCAGTTACCAGCACCCCTGTGCTTGCTTCCTACATTAGTTCCCAGGTATGCAATGCCTCAATTTTAAAATTCTCATCCCGTTTTCAAATGCCCCCACAGCCTCACCTCTATCTCAATAATTTCCTGGAGCTCTACAACCTTCTGAGATCTATGCTCCTATGTTTGTGGCATCTTCAGCATCCTCAATTTTAATTGTGCTATCAGTGACAGCCATGCTTTCAGCTGCCAAAGTTCTAAACTCTGGAATTCCTTAAATCTCTCTGCTACTCTTCATATTCTTCCTCCTTTAAGATAGTCCTTAAAACCTTCCTCATCTGCCCTAATGTCTTTTCATGTCGATTCGTGTCAACACTCTGTCATACATTGGGAGGTTTCACTATGTTAAAGGTACAAGATAACATAGTTTGCTGTTGAGGTAGAGTAGGCGGCAAGCTTCTTGATGATAGCATGTATTTTTGTACAATTATGCTCTATGCCCTTTGGTAAAAACCTTAATATTGCACTAGTGACACATTACTATGAGGCCTACAGGATAGCAAGTGTCCTAACTGAACAGCAATTTGGATTCCTTGAGCTCTTAAACGAGCCTCAGCGGAGGAGAGGGTGGATGTTACAGTATGCACCAAAATATGTTGGAAGAATTAAGTTTTGCTGCATGTTGGAAGAAACAGAGATTCCACCTTTCTGTCCAACCCTGCTACAAGAAGACATTGCACTACACAGGGATGAGTACCATGGGATGTGGGCTTCACTGGTTGGGCCAGCATTTATTGCCCATCCCTAAATAATGGAGGGATAATCCATAGGAGATTGCTTTGTCAGTCCGTGATCCAAGAATGTTTCACTATTGAATGAACTTAAGGCCAATATCTATTCAGAGAACCATTAATCACCAATATACAGAAGGTATTTAAGATACTAAATCTATGAAATTTCCATATTTTATAATTAATGCAGCTTCAAACAAAACCTTACATTGCACTTGAGATTCATATTCTCTGTATAAGCACAATTCCATAATAAACAAATAACCAATCAATGTTCAGCTTATTTAACATGCTTCCCAATGGCTACAGCAAATGTTTCATATCCCTAAAAAGTAATCCTTGCTGGATTATCACCTTAAATATATTCATCACTTCTAAGGTCAAATAAAGCACCTTTTTTTCCTGAATCTGATGCTTTAACTGTAAAACTATAATTCTTGGCTACAAGTGTATCGTAAAAATGTATTAAACTAACTTCTCAGTGCTAAACATACCTTCCACTCTCATGATGCACACTGTCTTGAATGTGTTAATCACGTCATAAAATCACCATTTTCCTCCTCAACCTTCAATACCAAAAGGAATATCTTATTTGCTACTTCTAAGTGATTTTCCAGAAAAAGCAGCTACAATGGGAAGTTTGCTCAGGAGTTTCCATGGATGGGGATGGAACACAATCTGTAGGTGCTAAGCCTTTATAGGGATCAGGAGTGTGCCTGTAATGATAGCCATTGTACTGGCAGGGAGTTTCTGCTTGGCCTTGGAAATCCACGTATGCATTCATGCCTCATGCTGTCTTTTTTGCTTCAGGCCTTTACGAAAGGCCAAGCTCCCATGAAGCACCAGATCTCTGCAAGCAGAATGCTTTTACTTCTCTGAGGACTTAGGTCCTAGGACTAAGGGTCTCTGAGACCCTTAGCGACCAAGGGATGATGCTCTGTGAAAAATGCAGGTTGACATCATGCCCACATTACTGGAAAGCTTTCCACTGTGCTTGCCATACAAATCAAGGCACTATACAATGCAGGTGACACTGAACTTAGCATGTCTTCTATGGTAGATTTTGAAAGACATGTACAATTAAAGTGGACAAAAGACAGGTGATAAGAGTTTTCCACAGTACCCCGAATGGAAATTAGTGAGTTACACACAAGTCCTCAATATGTAGAAACCTCCCTTTGTCACGGAAATTTTTTTTCGTTCAAGATATGCAGGCTAGGCCAACATTTATTGCCTATCCCGAAGTGCCCTTGAGAAGGTGGCGGTAAGCTGCCTTCTTGAACCGTTGTAGTCCATGTAGTGTAGGTACACTCACAGTGCTGTTAGGGAGGGAGTTCCAGGATTTTGACCCAGCGACAGTGAAGGAATGGTGCTATAGTTCTAATTCAGGATGGCATGTGGTTTGGGAGGGAACTTCTAGATAGTGGTGTTCCCATGTATCTGTTGCCCTTGTGATCCTGGGTAGTAGCGGTTGCGGGTTTGGAAGATGCTGTTGAAGGAGCCTTGGCGAGTTGCTGTAGTGCATCTTGTAGATGGTACACACTGCTGCCACTGCATCGGTAGAGAGTAAATGTACAAGGTGTTGGATGGGGTGCCAACAAGCGGGCTACTTTGTCCTGGATGTTGTCTAGCTTCTTGAGTGTTGCTGGAGCTACTCTCTTCCAGACAAAGACTCCTGACTTGTGCCTTGTAGATGGTTGGTAGGCTTTAGGGTGTCAGGAGAGTTATTCTCCATAGAATTCCCAGCCTCTGACATACTCTTGTAGCCACAGTATTTATATGGCTAGTTCAATTCAGTTTCTGGTCAATGGCAATCCCCAGAAAGTTGATAACAACAAAAAAACTGTGGATGCTGGAAATCCAAAACAAAAACAGAATTACCTGGAAAAACTCAGCAGGTCTGGCAGCATCGGCGGAGATGAAAAGAGTTGACGTTTCGAGTCCTCATGACCCTTCGACAGAACTTGCATTCGAGTCCAAGGAAGAGTTGAAATATAAGCTGGTTTAAGGTGTGTGTGTGGGGGGTGGAGAGATAGAGAGACAAAGAGGTGGAGGGGGGGGTGGGGGGGGGTGGTTGTAGGGACAAACAAGCAGTGATAGAAGCAGATCATCAAAAGATGTCAACGACAATAATACAATAGAACACATAGGTGTTAAAAGTAAAGTTGGTGATATTATCTAAACGAATGTGCTAATTAAGAATGGATGGTAGGGCACTCAAGGTATAGCTCTAGTAGGTTTTTTTTTATATATAATGGAAATAGGTGGGAAAAGGAAAATCTATATAATTTATTGGAAAAAAAAAGGGAAGGGGGAAACAGAAAGGGGGTGGGGATGGGGGAGGGAGCTTACGACCTAAAGTTGTTGAATTCAATATTCAGTCCAGAAGGCTGTAAAGTCCCTAGTCGGAAGATGAGGTGTTGTTCCTCCAGTTTGCGTTGGGCTTCACTGGAACAATGCAGCAAGCCAAGGACAGACATGTGGGCAAGAGAGCAGGGTGGAGTGTTGAAATGGCAAGCGACAGGGAGGTTTGGGTCATTCTTGTGGACAGACCGCAGGTGTTCTGCAAAGCGGTCGCCAAGTTTACGTTTGGTCTCTCCAATGTAGAGGAGACCACATTGGGAGCAACGAATGCAGTAGACTAAGTTGGGGGAAATGCAAGTGAAATGCTGCTTCACTTGAAAGGAGTGTTTGGGTCCTTGGACGGTGAGGAGAGAGGAAGTGAAGGGGCAGGTATTGCATTTTTTGCGTGGGCATGGGGTGGTGCCATAGGAGGGGGTTGAGGAGTAGGGGGTGATGGAGGAGTGGACCAGGGTGTCCCGGATGGAGCGATCCCTACGGAATGCCGATAAGGGGGGTGAAGGGAAGATGTGTTTGGTGGTGGCATCATGCTGGAGTTCGCGGAAATGGCGGAGGATGATCCTTTGAATGCGGAGGCTGGTGGGGTGATAAGTGAGGACAAGGGGGACCCTATCATGTTTCTGGGAGGGAGGAGAAGGCGTGAGGGCGGATGCGCGGGAGATGGGCCGGACATGGTTGAGGGCCCTGTCAACGACCGTGGGTGGAAAACCTTGGTTAAGGAAGAAGGAGGACATGTCAGAGGAACTGTTTTTGAATGTAGCATCATCGGAACAGATGCGACGGAGGCGAAGGAATTGAGAGAATGGGATGGAGTCCTTACAGGAAGCAGGGTGTGAGGAGCTGTAGTCGAGATAGCTGTGGGAGTTGGTGGGTTTGTAATGGATATTGGTGGACAGTCTATCACCAGAGATTGAGACAGAGAGGTCAGGGAAGGGAAGGGAAGTGTCAGAGATGGACCACGTGAAAATGATGGAGGGGTGGAGATTGGAAGCAAAATTAATAAATTTTTCCAAGTCCCGACAAGAGCATGAAGCGGCACCGAAGTAATCATCGATGTACCGGAGAAAGAGTTGTGGAAGGGGGCCGGAGTAGGACTGCAACAAGGAATGTTCCACATACCCCATAAAGAGACAGGCATAGCTGGGGCCCATGTGGGTACCCATAGCCACACCTTTTATTTGGAGGAAGTGAGAGGAGTTGAAGGAGAAATTGTTCAGTGTGAGAACAAGTTCAGCCAGACGGAGGAGAGTAGTGGTGGATGGGGATTGTTCGGGCCTCTGTTCGAGGAAGAAGCTAAGGGCCCTCAGACCATCCTGGTGGGGGATGGAGGTGTAGAGGGATTGGACGTCCATGGTGAAGAGGAAGCGGTTGGGGCCAGGGAACTGGAAATTGTTGATGTGACGTAAGGTGTCAGAGGAATCACGGATGTAGGTGGGAAGGGACTGGACAAGGGGAGAGAAGGGAGTCAAGATAACGAGAAATGAGTTCTGTGGGGCAGGAGCAAGCTGAGACGATCGGTCTACCGGGGCAGTTCTGTTTGTGGATTTTGGGTAGGAGATAGAAGCGGGCCGTCCGAGGTTGGGCGACTTTCAGGTTGGAAGCTGTGGGAGGGAGATCCCCAGAGGAGATGAGGTCAGTGACAGTCCTGGAAACAATGGCTTGATGTTCAGTGGTGGGGTCATGGTCCAGGGAGAGGTAGGAGGAGGTGTCTGCGAGTTGACGCTCAGCCTCCGCGAGGTAGAGTTCAGTGTGCCAGACAACAACAGCACCACCCTTGTCAGCGGGTTTGATGACAATGTCAGGGTTGGACCTGAGAGAATGGAGTGCAGTAAGTTCAGAGAGAGACAGGTTAGAATGGGTGAGAGGAGCAGAGAAATTGAGACGACTAATGTCGCGCCGACAGTTCTCAATGAAAAGATCGAGAGAAGGTAAGAATCCAGAGGGAGGGGTCCAGGTGGAGGGAAAATATTGGAGATGGGTAAAAGGATCCGTTGAACTGGGAGAGGACTCCTGCCCAAAGAAGTGAGCCCAGAGACGAAGAATGCGGAAGAAGAGTTCAGTATCATGCCGAGCCCGAAATTCATTGAGGTGAGGGCGTAAGGGTATGAAACTAAGTCCTTTGCTGAGCACTGAACGTTCAGCATCGGAGATGGGAAGGTCAGGGGGTATAGTGAATACACGGCTGGGGTTGGGATTGGAAGAAAGGGTGGGGACGGAGGAACAGGCAGGGGTGGGGGGTCCTAGATGGGTGTTGGTGTCGATGAGTTGTTGTAGCTTGCGTTCCTTAGCACTTGAGAGAAAGAGAAAAAGTTTCTTGTTGAGGCGTCGGATGAGCCGAAGGATAAAATGAAACTGGGGGCACACGCAGCTTTGAAAAAGGGTACGGCGGTGCTGCTGGAGGGAGAGGTCGAGTGTGTTCATATGGCGGCGCATGGCACTGAGTGTGGATTTCAGAATGTGACGGAAACAGCAGTCCGAGAAACGTTTTATGTCCCGGAGATACCTGTAATCCTGGGTGGGTTCGAAACATGAGGGGTGGAATTTCAGTTGAAATCCACGTGGGGTAAGTCGGAGACGGAGACAGTCACTGAGAAAGGAGATATGGCTGTGAAAGCGGGTTTTAGTAAACACCTTGTCAAACACTAGGAGGGAAATGGAAAGCAAAGAAGGTGAGCAAGACAACAGAGAGATACGGAAATCTTGTCGCAGAGAGAAACAGAACTTCTTCAAGGAGGTAGGCATTTCTTGAAGAGCAGTGGCAGTCAATTAAACACAGAGATAAAAACAAAAAAACTGCGGATGCTGGAAATCCAAAACAAAAACAGAATTACCTGGAAAAACTCAGCAGGTCTGGCAGCATCGGCGGAGATGAAAAGAGTTGACGTTTTGAGTCCTCATGACCCTTCGACAGAACTTGCGTTCGAGTTCAAGAAAGAGTTGAAACATAAGCTGGTTTAAGGTGTGTGTGTGGGGGGCGGAGAGATAGAGAGACAAAGAGGTGGAGGGGGGGGGGTGGGGGGGGTGTGGTTGTAGGGACAAACAAGCAGTGATAGAAGCAGATCATCAAAAGATGTCAACGACAATAGTACAATAGAACACATAGGTGTTAAAATTAAAGTTGGTCCTACTCCGGCCCCCTTCCACAACTCATTCTCCGGTACATCAATGATTACTTCGGTGCCGCTTCATGCTCTCGTCAGGACGTGGAAAAATTTATTAATTTTGCTTCCAATCTCCACCCCTCCATCATTTTCACGTGGTCCATCTCTGACACTTCCCTTCCCTTCCTTGACGTCTCTGTCTCTATCTCTGGTGATAGACTGTCCACCAATATCCATTACAAACCCACCGACTCCCACAGCTATCTCGACTACAGCTCCTCACACCCTGCTTTCTGTAAGGACTCCATCCCATTCCCCCAATTCCTTCGCCTCCGTCGCATCTGTTCCGATGATGCTACATTCAAAAACAGTTCCTCTGACATTTCCTCCTTCTTCCTTAACCAAGGTTTTCCACCCACGGTCGTTGACAGGGCCCTCAACCGTGTCCGGCCCATCTCCCGCGCATCCGCCCTCACGCCTTCTCCTCCCTCCCAGAAACATGATAGGGTCCCCCTTGTCCTCACTTATCACCCCACCAGCCTCCGCATTCAAAGGATCATCCTCCGCCATTTCCGCGAACTCCAGCATGATGCCACCACCAAACACATCTTCCCTTCACCCCCCTTATCGGCATTCCGTAGGGATCGCTCCCTCCGGGACACCCTGGTCCACTCCTCCATCACCCCCTACTCCTCAACCCCCTCCTATGGCACCACCCCATGCCCACGCAAAAAATGCAATACCTGCCCCTTCACTTCCTCTCTCCTCACTGTCCAAGGACCCAAACACTCCTTTCAAGTGAAGCAGCATTTCACTTGCATTTCCCCCAACTTAGTCTACTGCATCCGTTGCTCCCAATGTGGTCTCCTCTACATTGGAGAGACCAAACGTAAACTGGGCGACCGCTTTGCAGAACACCTGCGGTCTGTCCGCAAGAATGACCCAAACCTCCCTGTCGCTTGCCATTTCAACACTCCACCCTGCTCTCTTGCCCACATGTCTGTCCTTGGCTTGCTGCATTGTTCCAGTGAAGCCCAACGCAAACTGGAGGAACAACACCTCATCTTCCGACTAGGGACTTTACAGCCTTCTGGACTGAATATTGAATTCAACAACTTTAGGTCGTAAGCTCCCTCCCCCATCCCCACTCCCTTTCTGTTTCCCCCTTCCCTTTTTTTTTCCAATAAATTATATAGATTTTCCTTTTCCCACCTATTTCCATTATATATAAAAAAAACCCACTAGAGCTATACCTTGAGTGCCCTACCATCCATTCTTAATTAGCATATTCGTTTAGATAATATCACCAACTTTAATTTTAACACCTATGTGTTCTATTGTATTATTGTCGTTGACATCTTTTGATGATCTGCTTCTATCACTGCTTGTTTGTCCCTACAACCACACCCCCCCACCCCCCCCTCCACCTCTTTGTCTCTCTATCTCTCCGCCCCCCACACACACACACCTTAAACCAGCTTATATTTCAACTCTTTCTTGGACTCGAACGCAAGTTCTGTCGAAGGGTCATGAGGACTCGAAACGTCAACTCTTTTCATCTCCGCCGATGCTGCCAGACCTGCTGAGTTTTTCCAGGTAATTCTGTTTTTGTCCCAGAATGTTGATAGTGGGGGATTCAGCGATATTAATGCCACCGAATGTCAAGAGACTTTGGTTAGATCCTCCCTTATTGGAGATGGTCATTGCCTGGCAATCATGTGTGGCAAATTTTAATTGCCACTTATCAGCCCAGGCCTGAATACTGACCAGGTCTTGCTGGATTTGGACATGGACTGCTTCAGTATCTGAGGAGTCGCGAATGGTGCTGAACATTGTGCAATTATCAGTGAGCATCCCCACTTGTGGCCTTATGATGGAGGGATGGTGATTGATGAAACAGCTGAAGATGATTGGGCCTAGGACACTACCCTGAGGAACTTCTGCAGTGATATCCAAGGATTGAGATGATTGACTTTCAGCAACCACAACCATCTTCCTTTGCGCTAGGCATGACTCCAACCAATGGAGAGTTTTCCCCTTGATTCCCATTTACTCCAGTTTTGCTCGGGCTCCTTGATGCCACACTCAGTCAAATGCTTGCTTTGATGTCAAGGGCAGTCACTCTCATCTCACCTCCTAAGTTCAGCTATTTTGTCCATGTTTGGATCAAGGATGTCATGATGTCAGTAGCTGCGTGGCCCTGGCAGAACCCAAACTGAGTTATTGCTAAGTGCTGCTTGATAGCACTGATAAAGAAACCTTCCATCTTTTTTACTGATGATCGTGAGTAGGCTGATGGGAAGGTAATTGGCTGGATTGGATTTTTCCTGTTTTTTGTGGCCAGGACATACCTAGGCAATTTTTTACATTACCAGGTAGAAGCCAGTGTTGTGGATGTACTGGAACAACTTGGCTAGGGGTGTAGCAAGCTTTGGAGCACAAGTCCTCAATACTATTGCCGGAATATTGTCACGCCCCATAGCCTTTGCAGTATCCAGTGCCTTCAGCCATTTCTTGATATCACGTGGAGTGAATCAAATTGGCTGAAGACTGGCATCGGTAATGCTGGGGACCCTGGGAGGAGGCCGAGATGTATCATCCTAGCTGAAGATGGCTGCAAATGCTCAACCTCATCTTTTGCACTGATGTGCTGAGTTCTCCCATCATTGAGAATGGGGATATTTATGGAGCCTCCTCCGCCAGTTAGTTTAATTGTCCACAACCATTCATGATGTGGAGGGACTGCAGAGCTTTGATCTGATCCTTTGTTTGTGGGATAACTTAGCTCTATCACATGTTGCTTCTGCTGTTTGGCACGCAAGTAGCCCTATATTGTAGCTTCACCAGATTGGCACCTCAATTTTAGGTGCTGCTCTTGGCATGCCCTCCTGCACTCTTCATTGAACCAGGGTTGACCTCTTGGCTTGATGGTAATGGTAAAATGGGGGATATACTGGGCCATGAGGTTACAGATTATGGTTGAGTGCAATTCTGCTGCTGCTAATGGATGGCTCATGGATGCCCAGTTTTGAATTGCTCGATCTGTTCAGAATCTATTCCATTTTGCACGGTGGTAGTGCCACACAACACAACAGAGGGTATCCTCAATGTGTAGGTGAGACTGTCTTTACAAGGACTGTGCAGGGTGGCCACTCCTACCAACGCTGTCATGGACAGATGCACCTGTGACAGGTAGGTTGGTGAGAACGAGGTGAAGTAGATTTTTTCCTCTTATTGATTCCCTCACCAGTCTAGCAGATTTGTTCTTTAGGACTCAGACAGCTCAGTCAGTAGTGGTGCTTTCGAGCCATTCTTGGTGACGGATTTTAAAGCTCCCCCATCCAGAGTGTATTCTGTGCCCTTGCCACCCCCAGTGCTTCCTGAAATTGGTGTTCAACATGAGCTGATGAGATTGGCAGGGGACGTGGTAATCAACAGGAGATTTCCTTGCCCCTGTTTGACCTGATGCCATGAGAACTCATGGGGTCTGGAGTCAATGTTGAGGACTCCCAGGGCAACTCCCTCCTGACTGTATAACTCTGCTGGGTCTGTCCTGCTGGTGGGACAGGACATACTCAAGGATGGTGATGGCGGTGTCTGGGACATTATCTGTGAGGTATGATTCCGTGAGGATGAATATGTCAAGCTGTTGTTTGACTAGTATATGGGATAGCTCTCCCAATTTTGGCACAAGCTCCCAGATGTTAATAAGAGGGACTTTGCAGGGTCGACAGGGCTGGGATTTGCCATTGCACTGATCAATGCCAGGTGGTCCATCCGGTTTCATTCCTTTTAAGCTTCATAGTGGTTTGATACAACTGAGTGGCTTGCATAGACATTCCAGAGGGCAATTAAGAGTGAACCACATTGCTGTGGATTGGGAGTCACATGTGGGCCAGACCAGGTAAGGATGACAAATTTCCTCCCCTAAAGGGCATTAGTGAACCAGATGGATTTTTACGACAATCAATCATAGTTTCATGGTCACCATTACTAAGGCTAGCTTTCAATTCCAGATTAATTAATTAATTTAATTCAAATTCTACCACCTGCCTGGGCCTCTGGATTACTACTCCAGTGACATTACCAGTACGCCACTGCCCCCCCATTCTAAACCTGGCAGTGTTCTGCAACAAACTGAATATGCATTCTGCAAGTGGCACACATTCTGTCCCTTCCTCAAGGGATGGATTTCATTATATAATGTTTCCTGTTTCTATACAGATACGTCTCTGAAGTACAGTATATATCTGTACTCATATATGAATAGCTAGAGAGCATTACATTGGGCAGTACCCTTTTTATGAGAAGAAAGAAAAATTATCTTACTTGATCTTACTTCCCTGTTGTGTATTCTGCTCTATCACTGTAATCACGTGCCATGTATCCCATGAGTACTGTAACTGTGTTTGTGTTCACTGGTGATGAATTGTGCAGTCAATAATACTATACATTGCCATAGTGATATAAACTAGCAGTTCATCTCCCATCCCCTCCATAGACTTAATGCAAATGTTGGCTTCCTTGAAGAGGGTGAGGAGTTTCAGTTGGAAGTATTCTCCATATCTCTCTTTTTATTTAGGAGTTAGAGAAGGCCAACTTCTTCAATGAGAACTGTTATTTGTGTTGAGTGATAATGGTTAGCTCATGTACAATCTTAATATTCAGCGTAGTTTGTGTTACTGGACACGTACTGGATAATGTTCCTGCTGCATGCTTTGCTATTATGTTTGTACCCTGATGATTAACATTCCATGTGATTATTTATGTTTATTTATCCAATTTCTCATAGATAAATAGTTGAGAAAATGGTGGTCATTACTTTAACTCATTCCTTTGGGTTTTTCTCCAGTTTAAAATTATTTTTGCATACCTTTCTGTAGGTGCACTCTGAATATCTGAGACTACATTAACCTCATGCTATAAACCTGAGCGTTTCTTATGGTTACTCTCTGACCTGGAGCTCAATTGCAGGATTACTCCATCATCCAATTAGGAGTCAGCATTCAAAAGTTTCATTTTTTTGTGTGTGTGTGTCTGAAAATGATTGCTGTAAGAAATGATCTACCGATCAATACAATGGATAATATTTTTACAAAGGGAAACAGATTTAGGTGCAGGAAGGGAGTTAAATCCCCCAAAATTATTAGGATTCCAACATCATTCAGCCCCCTTCCTGGTTTCACAGGGATGGGATTGAAGCCATGCAGGATCTGTAAACAGTTCAAATTACTTAAAAAGTCAATTAAGAATGATTTTAACCCTCAATTATGTATTTCCCTGACAGAGTACCCATTTCCAGCAACTCGCCAAGGTCACCAAGGCAGAGCTTCTTCAGTGAGGCTGACAAGCTGGGAAGGCTTTGATCATTTACACTGAGAAGCTCCCACCATGGCCATCGAGGCACTACTGTTCAAAGCACTTCTTCACTCAGAGAATGCTATCATTGTTTGACGGGGAATTGCCAACTTCTTGGAAGGCACTTCACTTGTCTAGAACTTCACGATCATTGGCTACACTTCCTTGCTGCCAGTCTTCAAGTGCAGCTCCACCTTGTACCCCTGAGGGGTAAGTGCAGAGGCATCACCACTGCCAACAGCATTAGCAGGGGCAACACCACCAGCAGCATGTTCTCCAGCTGCCTGCTCCTTAGCTGCATTACCCTCCAAAGAGCATAGGGGATGGGCACCAAGCTTCATCTGGAAGGAGGTGAGTCCCCTCAACATAAGGTATATATGCAAGGAATCAACTCTCTCAATATATGTGAGCACCAGTGCCTCAGGCTCTCAAGGCAGGTCGTTGCTGACATCTGCAACCTTCTGGAACAAAGCTTCCTTCTTAATGGGGCAGGTGGGCATACATTGGCAGTAGCAGTGGCTGATTAAGGTGCCTGTCACTGGGGGGCCTAGCCCCCCTCCCAAACAGGGTCTCCACCTCTCACCAGGTTGTGTGCTCTCTTCTCCTGCAAGGAGAGAAAGGAGACGGGTGTGAGCATTAGTTTGTGAGGAGAAGATGAAAGGACAACATCTGTAGAGGGTTGACTGTAAGGCATGGGTGCAAGAGAGCAACAGGATGAGGATGAGTGAGATTGTCAGCTGGTCAGATGGGGGTATAAAGGAGATGTCTGTAAAGACAAGAATGAATGGAGCTGCAAAGTGTGTTGTCCCGAGGAGTGCTCTGCAGGAGAATGCTGGGAAAGTCAAAGTGTGTGGGGCTCTAATTTTATTATGCTATTCACTTGTCATTCTCTCCCAAGATCCTGGATCGTGTTGATGCATTGACTCCAGGTTGGAGGGACCACACTTCTGCTGCTGACTTCCTCCATTATTTCCATCCATGCCTGCTTGGTTTGAGAGGCTGGCCTCTTCCTCCCACCCTTGGGAGAGCTCACCTTCCTACAGCCCCTCAAATCCCACAGCAGGACCTCCAGGTAAGAGTGAGACCAAGAGGACAGCCTTCCCGGACTCCTTTCCATCCTGAGGTTGCTACAGTCTCAAAATCCAAGTGCTTGTGAGCCCCTGTAACCGGCAAATTAGAAATCCTTCCTTTGACAGAATGAACACCCGCTCTCCCTAATTGGCTGGGGAACCTGGAGGTGGGATGTTAATGCTGTGGCTCTAGGAAAGAGCCTTGGCAAAGCCCATTACTTCACTAGTCAGGTTCCCTATCTGCAAATGGTCCTGCTGTTTGGGCAGGGTCTGTTGATAACATTCTTGCCTAAAGAGTTTAGAATCTTGTTGTTACTTAGTTTGGTGGCTTAAATTATAAATATTGCTTCTTTGTGATTGCCTCTTCATATGTACTTCAGTATAAATAAATGTAAGATCAATAAGTGGAGAAGGAGCAAAGTTGTGTTTTCAGCTGTGTATTGAAACACAGCAAGAATAAAAATCAACATGTGCTGAATATGTTAAAGAAAATTTGAGATGAAAATATCAAGATAATTTGCCTATTATTTTGTTCCTTATCTACTTATGGTAAGAAAAAGCTTTGATAGAACAAACTTGCATTTATACTGCACTTTGTTGTGTCCTTAGGATGTCCGAAAGCACTTTACATCCAAATAAGTTACTTTTAACCATTGTTACTGTTGTCATGTAGGCAAAACCTGCAGTTAATATGCAAGATCCTATAAACAGTAAATGAGATGACTGACTGGTTAACTTGTTTTTGGTGGGGTTAACAGGCTGGTTAACCTGCTTTTGGTGGTGTTGACTGACTGGTTAACCTGTTTTTGGTGGTGTTGACTGACCGGTTAATGTGTTTTTGGTGGTGTTGACTGACTGGTCAATGTGTTTTTGGCAGTGTTGACTGACTGGTCTACGTGTTTTTGGTTGTGTTGACTGACTGGTTAATGTCTTTTTGGTGGGGTTGACTGACTGGTTAACCTGTTTTTGGTGGGGTTGGCTGAAAGAAGAAATATGTCCAAGATAACTCATTCCTCTTCTTCCAATTTTTACATCCTTCTGTATTGGCAGAAGGCCTTTGGAATAAATATGTCATCCATAAGACAGCAGTCCAGCAACGCAGCAGTCCTTCAAAACTGCACATAAGTGTCAATGTAAAATACATGCTCAAGTTCTAACTCAGAGGTGAGAGTGCCACCAGCTGAGCCAAGCTAACACTTTCATATCCATACATAAGAACATAAAATACAGAAGCAAGATGCAAGGGCTGTATTAGTGATTCTTGATCACTTGACATTCCACCAGAAACTGTCAGCTCTGAATTCAAAAGGTAAGGTTCATTCAAAGTAATTGGGTATCCTCAGTATTTTTTATGCCTACCTAGAATGATGGTCAAGTGAAAGTACTCCAACTAAGGAGGAACAGTAACGCAATCTGGCTTTTCTCATTGTTATTAACCAATCACAGAATCATTTAAAGGAAATCATGGCAAAATCTCGGAGCCAAACTACTCCACCTTCTCATATGCGAG
This sequence comes from Carcharodon carcharias, assembly GCF_017639515.1. Taxonomy (NCBI): domain Eukaryota; kingdom Metazoa; phylum Chordata; class Chondrichthyes; order Lamniformes; family Lamnidae; genus Carcharodon; species Carcharodon carcharias. The sequence continues at coordinate 79,346,855 of NC_054469.1, read as the reverse complement.
TGTGATCTCCAGTTCTCCTCCATTAAAATAGCCAGGAGAATGTCATATAAAACTATTAGCATCTGTACTCTAACATTGTAAATGGCAATTTCTATGATCAGAATGGTAAAAAGAAAATTAACCCTATAAAACATAAAAGTAACACTATATTAACTTTTCTTTTGATGAACGACTGGTATCCATAAAAGAGGCAGAACTACTTGGTTCACAACTGCTTTCCATATCCTTTATATCGAGCATTTTCTGCTATGAAGCAACCTTTTCTTTTTACAATATAAATGACTATACAGGACAGGTTGTGCATGATGGTCCATTAGCCTAAGCATATCATAAATCTTCTATGCAAAGAAGTACACTGCACCTATTCCTTACCTGGCTCTTTGTTGCTGCAACCTTAGCAAATAATGCTTGGGACACTTTGGCCCTCTTCATTTCCTGCTGAATCTCATCGTAAATGGAAGCATTAATATTAAGTGCACAGCCTTCCGATTTACCATTCCATTCAGTTGTAATGGAGGACGTTTTGACCTAGATAAAGGTTTAATCTGAGTTAATAATGTACTATAAGTATAAATACAAAGGCAATATCACCCTGCTGATAATGTGTTACTGGGGTTCTTTCACTAATGTAAAATACTCATAATTTACAAGAAGTACAGGCTTGAGTGAGTTATGATGGTTACCTGGAACTAAGCATTACTGGTTTTTTTTCCCTAAAGTTTGTGGGAGACAATGATCCCTAGAATCTCGCTGAACCTTTAAATATATTTCAGAAAGATATGTCAATTGTCAAATAATAATTTGCATGTGTCTATTATGCTTTCTGTATTTCACTGATGTGAATTATTAGTATGCTGTGCAGTGGAACTTTTCACTCCCACAGAATAAAAGGATACTTTGCATTCATATGTTGCCTTGCTGAAATGTATTTGTTTCCTGAAGTTCTCATGGTGCTTTGCTGCTCAAGTGCTGGCATTACTAACATTGCAGTTATAAAGTAATGCTTTGAAAGGTAGCACTAGGACAGTGAGTTTCTTCCAATTAATAATTATAAGATTTAAACAAAGTAATGGATCAAAATCTGTTCTTTATAAAATTGAGTGGGAGGTTCTACTGAAAACAATACATCAGGCAACATTTAAAAACAAAGCAAGACATCTTAATGAGAATAAAAAGGTTCCGGATCACTGATGCAAGAATGGAGAGCATTTTACAAGAATATCAAAAATCAAAAATCTTTCCTCTTCTCTTCCATTAAGTCACACTTGTGAAACAAATCCTTAGGAACCTGAAGAAATAATCATAGCTAACTGTGTACTCTGAGCAGCAATTAAAAAAAAGTCCATAAGGTGTTAGTCCAACAATAATCTTTTTTATTACTTTGTTCCCCATTGGCAATTTTGTTTTCCTCTTCTTCTTCTGAATGTGATGAGTCTTGGGCTTTCTGGGTGTGCCGTTCTCAGAAAACTTGTTCAAGTGCCATTTATGTAGAATCCTTGAGGGTGGGAACTAGCAGGTAACTTGACCAGGTGGGTCCCGTCCTCATCTAATATCCATATCCATCTAGCAGGGATCAATTGATTCAAGGATTTGGGGGAACAGGAACCCAGGTTTATTTTCCCTGCTAAATAGAGGGCAATGAGATCAACTCCATCGCTCCCATCACAACTCCAGCTAAGATCAGCAAAGTAATCATAAGATCATAAGAAATAGGGGCAGGAATAGGCCATTCAGGCCATCGGTCCTGTTCCGCTATTTGATAAGACCATGGCTGATCTGATTGTGGCCTTGATTCTACTTTTCTGCCTACCTCCTTTAACACCTTCATTAATCAAAAATCTGCCCAACTCAGCCTTGAATATATTCAATGACCCAGCATCCACTGCTCTCTGTGGAAGAGAATTCCAAAAACTAATGACTCTCTGAGAGAAGAAATCCCTCCTCATCTCCATCTTAAATTTTTAAACTGCCCCCCCAGTTCTAAATTCCACCAGGAAAGGAAGCATTTTCCCAGCATCAACCCTGTCCAACCTTCTCAGAATCTTATTTGCTTCAATAAGATCACCTCTCATTCTTCTAAACTTCAATGAGTATAGGCTCAACCTTTCCTCATAAGACAACCCCTTCATCCTAGGAATCAGCCTAGTGAAACTTCTCTGAACTCCTTCTAATGCAAGTATCTCTCTCCTTAGGTAAGGAGACCAAAACTGTACACAGTACTCCAGGTCCAGTCTCGCTAATGAACTGCACAGTTGTAGCAAGACTTTCTTACTTTTATACTTCATCCACCTTGTAATAAAGGTTAACATTCCATTTACCTTCCTAATCACTGGTTGCACCTGCATGCTAATTTTTTTTGATTCATGTACAAGGACGTCCAAGTCCTCCTGTACTGCAGTACTCTGCAGTCTTTTTCCATTTAAATAATATTCTGCTTTTCTACTCTTCTTGCCAAAGTGGACAACCTCATATTTTCCTAAATTTTACTCCATCTGCCAATTCTTCACCCGTTCAATTAACCTATATATATATATATGTACATCTGGTGCAGACTCTTTGGATCCTTCTCACAACTTGCTTTCTTACCTACCTTTGTATCATCAGCAAATTTGGCTACAATACAGTCTGCCCCTTTATCCAAGTCATTAATACAGATTGTAAATAGTTGAGGCCCCAGCACCGATCCCTGCAGCGTTCCACTAGTTATAGTTTGCTAAACAGGAAATGGCCCAATGATCCCAAATTTCTGTTTCTTTTAGTTTGCCGCTCCTCTACCCATGCTGACATATCACCACCAACACCATAGGCTCTTATTTTGTGTAGCAACCTTTTTATGTGACCTTATCAAATGCCTTTTGGAAATCCAAATACAGTACATCTACAATACAGTCTGTCCCTTCATCCAAGTCATTAATATAGATCATAAATAGCTGAGGCCCCAGCACTGATCCCTCTGGTACAGTTAAGGGACAGAATTTGAGACCATGGCTCTGTGCGACACAACAGTTTACTGAATTAACTCAGTAAACCATTGAACAGCTGTTACTATTGATACTAACATTTAAAACTATCGTAAAAAATAATTTTGACAAGTTTTAACTCCATTCTCAAAAACCTACATGGGCTCCATCTTCCTTATAATGCCTTTCAATCAACCTCATTTAGCAGTACAAAACATATGATATAGGAGCAGAAGTAGGCCAATTGGCCCCTTGAACCTGCTCTGCCATTCAATAAGATCTTAGCTGATCTGTTAGTGTTTCGAATTCCACATTTCCATCTACCCTCAGTAACCTTCGATTCCCTTGCCTAACAAGAATCTATCTAACTCTGCCTTTAAAATATTCATTAACCCCCCTCCACCGCCTTCTGAGGCAGAGAGTTCCAAAGTTTCAAAACCCTCAGAAAAAACTTTCTCCTCATCCCTGTCCTATTAGGGTGACCCCTAATTTTAAAACAGTGGCCCCGAGCCCGGGACTCACCCACAAGCGGAAACATCCTTTTCATGTCCATCTTTTCAAGACCATTCAGGATCTTATATGCTTCAATCAAGTCATCCCTCGCTCTTCTAAGCTCCAGTGGAAACAAGCCCAGCCTGTCCAACCTATCCTCATGAGACAACCCACTCATTCCAGGTAACCAATCTGGTAAAACTCCTCTGAACCGCCTCCAACACATTTACATTCTTCCTTAAATAGGGAAACCAAAACTGCACACAGTATTCGAGATTCAATCTTTATATATCACTTATATTTGCCCCAAAAATCATTTCATTTATATATGGATGGTTGCTTAAACATAAATAACAATGTGACTAATATAAGACCATAAGACACAGGAGCAGAAATTAGGCCATTCGGCCCATCGAGTCTGCTCTGCCATTCAATCATGGCTGATAGGTTTCTCAACCTCATTCTCCCGCCTTCTCCCCGTAACCTTTGATCCCCTTAACAATCAAGAACCTATCTAGCTCGGTCTTAAATACACTCAATGACCTGGCCTCCACAGCCTTCTGTGGCAATGAATTCCATAGATTCACCACTCTCTGGCTAAAGAAGTTTCTCCTCATCCCTGCTCTAAAAGGTCTTCCCTTTACTCTGAGGCTCTGCTCTCGGGTCCTAGTCTCTCCTCTATTGGAAACATCTTCCCCACGTCCACTCTATCCAGGCCTTTCAGTATTCTGTAAGTTTCAATCAGATCCCCCCCATCATCCTTCTAAACCCTAAACCTATAGACCCAGAGTCCTCAAACGTTCCTCATATGTTAAGCCTTTCATTCCTGGGATCATTCTCGTGAACCTCCTCTGGACCCACTCCAGGGCCAGAACATCCTTCCTGAGATACGGGGCCCAAAATTGCTCACAATATTCTAAATGAGGTCTGACCAGAGCCTTATAAAGCCTCAGCAGCACATCCCTGCTTTTATATTCTAGTCCTCTCGAAATAAATGCCAACATTGCAATTGCCTCCCTAACTACCGACTCAACCTGCAAGGTAACCTTAAGAGAATCCTGGACTAGGACTCCCAAGTCCCTTTGCACTCCAGATTTCGGAATTCTCTCCCCATTTAGAAAATAGTCTATGCTTCTATTCTTCCTAGCTAAGTGCATGACCTCACACTTCTCCACGTTGTATTCCATCTGCCACTTCTTTACCCATTCTCCTAACCTGTCTAAATCCTTCTGCAGACTCCCCATCTCCTCAATACTACCTGTCCCTCCACCTACCTTTGTATCATCTGCAAACTTAGCCAGAATGCCCTCAGTTCCTTCATCTAGATCATTAATGTATAAAGTGAAAAGTTGTGGTCCCAACACTGACCCCTGCGGAACTCCACTAGTCACCGGCCGCCATCCTGAGAAGGACCCCTTTATCCCCACTCTCTGCCTCCTGCCAGACAGCCAATCTTCTATTCATGCTAATACCTTGCCTCTAACACCATGGGCACTTATCTTACTGAGCAGCCTCCTGTGCAGCACCTTGTTAAAGGCCTTCTGGAAGTCCAAGTAGATAACATCCATTGGCTCTCCTTTGTCTAACCTACTCGTTACCTCCTCAAAGAATCCTAACAGATTTGTCAGGCATGACCTCCCCTTGATGAAACCATGTTGACGTTGCCCTATTTTACCTTGCACTTCCAAGTATTCTGAAATTTCATACTTAATAATGGACTCTAAAATCTTACCAATGACCGAGATCAGGCTAATCGGCCTGTAATTTTCCGTCTTTTGCCTCACTCCCTTCTTAAACAGGGGAGTTAAATTAGCGATTTTCCAATCCTCTGGGACCCTCCCTGACTCCACTGATTCCTGAAAGATCACCATTAACGCCTCCACTATCTCTTCAACTATCTCCTTCAGAACTCTGGGGTGTAATCCATCTGGCCCAGGTAATTTACCCACCTTCAGACCTTTCAGTTTTCCTAGCACCTTCTCCTTGGTAATGGCCACCATACTCATCTCTGCCTCCCGACTCTCTTGAACTTGGGTATGTTACTCGTGTCTTCCACCATGAAGACAGATGCAATGTCCCTATTCAATTCCTCCGCCATTTCTTTGTTCCCCACTACTACTTCTCCAGCGTCATTTTCCAGTGGCCCAATGTCCACTTTTGCCTCTCTCTTATCCTTTATATATGTAAAAAACTCTCGCAATCTTCTTTTATATTATTGGCTAGTTTACCCTCAAATTTAATCTTCTCCCTCCTTATTTCTTTTTTAGTTGTCCTCTGTTGGTCTTTGTAGGCTTCCCAATCCCCTGGTTTCCCACTGCTCTTCGCTGCATTGTATGCTTCCTCTTTAGCTTTTATGCTGTCCCTGACTTCCCTTGTCAGCCATGGTTGCCTCGTCCTCCCTTTAGCATGCTTCTTCTTCCTAGGAATGAATTTTTGCTGTGTCTCCCAAATTACTCCCAGAAACTCCTGCCATTGCTGTTCCACTGTCTTTCCTGCTAGGCTCATCCCCCAGTCAATTCTGGCCAGCTCCTCCCTCATGCCTCTGTAGTTGCCTTTATTCAACTGTAGTACCGTTACATCTGATTCCAGCTTTTTCCTCTCAAACTGCAGGGTAAATTCTATCATATTATGGTCACTTAATTCCTCAGGGTCCAATCACCTTAAGGTCCCTTATCAAATCTGCCTCATTACACATCACTAAATCTAGAATTCCCGGTTCCCTATTGGGCTCCACCACAAGCTGCTCCAAAAAGCCATCTCGTAGACATTCCACAAATTCCTTTTCTTGGGATCCACTACCAACCTGATTTTCCCAGTCTACCTGCATATTGAAATCCCCCATGATCACTGTAACCTTGCCTTTCTTACACGCCTTTTCTATCTCCTGGTGTATCTTGTGCCCACATCCTGACTACTGTTCGGAGGCCTGTACATAACCCCCATTACGTTTTTTTTTACCTTTGCAGTTCCTCAACTCACACAGATTCTACATCATCTGACCCTACGTTGTTTCTTGCTATTGATTTAAATTTATTTCTTACTAACAAAGCAACCCCACCCCCTCTACCACCTGCCTATCTTTTCGAAAGGATGTATATCCTTGGATATTTAGATCCCAGTCCTGATCCCCTTGCAGCCATGTTTCCATGCCATCATACCTGCCGATTTCAATCTGCACCACAAGCTCATTTACCTTATTTCGTATACTGCGTGTATTCAGATACAACACCTTCAGTCCTGTATTTCCCGTCCCCCTTCTCATTGTCGTCCCTTTATCTGATGCGCTTGAAGTTAAATTCCTGGCCCTTTCCAAACACTCTGTCCTATTTTGTGTTCTGGAGACTTTAATAGCCTCTCCTGGGCTCTCCTTTCTTTTCAGTTTTTTCATAATTTTCCATGAAGTTGAATCCAGCCCCACACATGCTAACCTGCTGCATTGTTTCCCATTAGTCATACTTTTTGGAGTTTTATCCTTCCCTTCCCCCCCACTTTCTAGTTTAAAGTCCTGTTGACCACCCTATTTCCCATTATCGCTGAAACATTGGTCCCAGATCGGTTCAGGTGGAGACCGTCCCAACGGTACAGATCCCTCCTGTTCCAATATCAACAATTTCAAACTGTTTTCATAGCAGATATTGTGGAGTGAACTTTTCAAATGATTCTAAAACATTACAAACAGCATGTCAAATTTATAAAAACACAATGTTTAAGTTTCATTTAGTTAAGTACAATTTTGTGCTAATCATAATGAGTGTCAGTGTTGCAAAGTGAAGCACCTTCCCTGTTTAGGCTAACAGAACTCAAAGATGAGGTGCAGCATGACCAGAGATACTGTTCCCATAGTCTTAGGCCCAATCCCAAACATGGCACTGTGACTTTGCCCAGTTCCTCTCTGAATGAATTTGTCCCATTCAGGGTTTGAGATTACACTGTGTAAACATTAGAATGCAATATTTAATCTGTTTTTATGAACTTCCAATTTCTACTATTTTAACAGAAGCATTACCCTGTTTATCTTAACACAATATTACCACATTGTGATTTAAAGCCTAGGTACCAACTGTACCAAATTGAGGGTATTTATGTGCTATGGATCCATGCTCACTATTAACTGGGCTAAGACTATTCAAAATAATTTCACAAGGGATCTTGCAGCCAGCAGATAAAGGAAACCTTTGTTCGGTATATGTTTGGTTTAGAGGCAAAAGAACTGTATTTTAAATTAGTTCCCCAAAATACACAAAAGAGTAAATCTTATGAGGCTCTATCTCCTGTATAGAGCCTTCCTCACTGAGAGCATGGATTGGAGAATCAGGCATGGAGATGAGTGTACCCGATTTACGCCATTTCTAGTTATCCGGCCATTGAAGGTAACCACTGAAAAATTGAAAGCACCGCAAATGGGGCACGCTGACCCTCCACACCGATTCACTAATTTGTTCTCTGGTCAAACAAGGCTCTGCACTGGGAGCAAAGGATCAGAAAATGCATCAATAATTTCCCTATACAAAAAGCAATTGCGATGTTTTAGACTTTTGAGCATTTTCCTTTTTTTGTCTTCAAATCAAGCAGCATTCCATTCTGATACAGACAGCATCCGCATAAATAACTTTTTTGAAAAATTCTATACTTTGGAAATGATAACATTGAGTAATCCGAACAACATACTGAGCCATAAAATTAAATTCATGATACTAAGAAGAAAAGTTTTTCTTGAAAGAAAAACATGATAGTAGAATTTCAGGACCAGCTTCAAGAAAAATTGGATATTTTTAGTTGATGATTACCTGTTGGGTACGGTTAGGAGAACTTATCAAAGGTGTAGTTCCAATCCCTGAGGCTGCATTGAGGCTCCTCTCCCTTTCATCCTGGTAAATACGGTCCCTTTCTGCTTCTGGCAGGTTTAGAAAATTCTGCATTGCCCTCAGGTTGACCAACAAAGACTGTGAGGCAGTCTTTGGGTCCTCTTCTTTTCTGAGAATTTCAGACAATAAACCCTGCACAAAAGAAAAAGTAGAAACAACATAGTAGTACTTTGTGAAGTGAACTTGACCAGAGACTGCTAATTATTCTCTCACTGCTGTGCTGGAGTTTGAGAGAGAACCTTCAATGGAAGTAAGAATACATTAATGCTCAATTAGGTTCTTTGAAAGAAAGACGTGATTGTAACCCTAATGTTACAACTGTCTTCTCTAGAAGTGTACTGACATTCATGACATAAACCAGAAAATAGGAGATCACTACGTAGATTTGTAACAAAGCATACATAGGCAAATCTACAATTGCACAATTGTGGACAGCTAAATAGAAAAGATATTACAGAAATGGAATGAACAATTCTGCAGTCTATGCAATCACAGGAGTTTTACAGTTACAGTGAGCAATTAGTTTTTCCTTACGTTGAACTCTCAGTGCAGTTTTAAAGTCACACTAATAATTTTGAAACAGTAGAGCTACCTTAAATAAGCATTTAAAATTGCAATAAATGCCAATAAGAAAATTTGGAAAAAAAACAAAAATAAAATCAACTGTTTACCCATGCTTTGGAAGAAGGAATATGAAAGAAGTCAAAATTGCATGGACCTGATGAGTATGGAGCACTCACTATGTAAATGTTAATGTGCATTTCGTTGCCATCTGTTAACAGATGCTGTGCTAGCTGTAAAAATACCCGCACATGAAAATGGATCAACTTCTATTGGGTTCATATATATATAAATGGTTGTAAACATCAGCTTTTGATGCTACACAAGTTAGTTGTTCAGGTGGATATCAACATCAAAAGATATATTTTTAAAGCTTTCTTTCTAAAAGAAATATTTATATCATTTATACTTCTATAAATGCATCAACTTTATTCATGCACAGGTAACATATTGTTGCAAAGTGATGCCAAGCTAGTGTTAGAATACACTTCAGTGACTCCTAAGCAGATGCCAAATAAACCATAGAATACTGATGCTGCAAAAAAAAAATTTGTTCCCTACAGACCTGACTGTGCATAAAATGGCTGACTACCTTTAATGTTCACTTTGGAACAGCCACCGTGCTTTTAACCACTTTATGGATGGTTGCAGCTGTACGTATGACCATTGTCAGATCTGCAATAACAGGAGAAGGGTGAAGCACAGAATTTGGAGTAATACTCCCAAGTTATTAAAAATACAAACCATGCCCATTTGATGCCTTGTCAATTTCATAAAATTGAAAATGAACCAGTGGTGATTTCTTTGTGTAATCCAACTGATTTACAAGTCAGACACTCAGCAAAGAAACAGCTGCAATCAAATTTAAATGAAAGAAAAAAAATACTGTGATGAAACCAACTGCGCAAGTCCAAACCTTGGATAATTGTTTTACTCTACTGTGGATTTAAATAGCTGCCCAGGCAATGCTGAACAGAAGAGATACTAACACTTTACCTGCGCTCGATAATTTTCCATAGGGGGTTGTGCCAATCGATTTTCTTACAATTTGTAATCAATCAGTCTACTTGTCATCAAGCCAACCAGTCCAGGTATGGAATGATATAGTGTTGCACACACTCAATTTGTTTCTTTAGATAACTTATAATACTATCGCCATGCAAATTAACATGTGTTTTATTGTGTCTATTAGCTTGGAAATGAAACTATGCAGTGATTGAAATATGTAAACCCAATTGGTTCATCTTTAGTTCAACCCTAAACATCAATAAATCGGTGTGCAAAATACTGATTGCGCATTTAATTAGCTCCATAGTCAAGTTATAATTCAAATAATCTAGCACAGTGCTTAATTAGCAAAATAACCCAAAGTTCATTGTGATCTGCCTAAAGGCAGGATGTCTGCTCATTTCTACATGCCTTGCAATCTTGTGCTTTCTTCTTCAGTTGCTCATAGGAGCCGCCCATTTTCAATTTCAAATTCTCTAACATCATCATTCTCTTTCTCCCCCTTGGTCTACATCCCTCTAATCTTCCTTCAATCACCTCATGCCTTAGGCTACAATCCAACCTTGTTGCCTTTTCTTGATGATAATCAGGACCATTCTTTCTCCTCCACCGTCCCAAGAACATTATCTTTTCTCTTGTGTTCGCTCCCATTGACCTGCTCCATTCTTCTCCAGAACCACATTTCACAACTTTCCAAACTTTGGATATTCACTTTTCTCAAGGTCCACATTTCAACTTTGTACAACAAGACACTTCAAATCACAGTCTTGATAATTCATTCCTTAAGATCTCAACTTATTCCTATGCTGCGCAATTCTTTATGTTTGGAGAATGCATTCTGTGCCATTGTTATTCTAGCTCTCAGTTCTTTGTGGCAGTAACCATCTTCTAAGAAGAGAGACTGGCCAGGCGAGAGGGGGTTGCTGGAAAGTGCAGTGCAGAGAATTGGAAAAACTACCAATAAAGGAAGAAAAGGTGCTGTCTTTGAGAAAATAAAGGAATTGACTGGAGAAAGGAGTGATAAGCAAACACAAAGAGAAATTGATAGTAGAAATGGTACGCTGCTTACAGAACCTGAGGCTGGTAAGATGGCTTGCTTTGGTTCTCGGCAATGGTGTGTAAAAGGCTGTTCATTCTCTAGCCCTCATACCCCATCCAGCCCCCATGCCCCCTCATACCCCCATGCCACCTCCACACCACCACATACCCTCCATGCTAACTCCACTGCTACTCATATCCCCATGCCACCTTCATATCCTCATGCCACCTCATGCACACTTGATACAGAAAAAAGCTGTTATTCGTGAAATAAAAGCAAAATACTGCAGATGCCGGAGTTCTGAAATAAAAACAAAGTGCCGGAAAAATTCAGCAGGTCTGCCAGCAGCTGTGGAGAGAGAAACAGAGTTAATGTTTCAAGTCCAATATGTTCCGAATAAATCATATTAGACTTGAAATGTCAACTCTGTCTCTCTCTCCACAGAAGCTGCAGACCTGCTGAGTTTGTCCAACACTTTCTGTTTTTATGTCAGTCAAAAATCCCATTCAAAAATGTTAAATCCCCTCAATTGGCCAATGTAAAAGCAAACAAACCTCAATTCCCTAGCCACATCAAAGACAGCTAACTTTTTAATAGCCTCTTAAAACTGTCAATCAGAATGTGAATTCAACCACACCTCCCACCCCACCACTGAAGTAAACAGTTGTGGAGATTTTGAAACTCAGCCAAGCATTCATAACAGGCTCAGCTATAATAGTAGCCATTGGGAAATATCAACAATGAAGTCTACTGAAACTGCAGGAACAGATAGCTAATGGCTCATCCTAAGCTATACCAGATGGCCTATCAATCAATGCACTCCAGCAGAGGAGGTGTGCTTTTTCATTCTAATAGCTGCAGCCTGTTATTTTTTTCCTCTCTAAAGGGCTGAGGATTTAAATAACTTCAGATCATGACACTTAAACAGATGTTATCTGCCCTGCTCAAACATTTATGCCTCCTCCATAAATTCATGACTCCCACATTGCAGGTTAAGGACCTTGGAACATTGAAAATGTAGTCTGTTGAACTCAGCGCTAATTTCAAGTAGTTCTGCTGAGTTTGGTTTCCCATCAATGTGATTCATGCCCTGCCCTGTCAGCAAAAATGGGATCTGCCAGAAATGGGGGCTGGAGAACTGCATCCGGGTCCAGCCCATAATTTTTAAAGGCCTCTGAAGTTGACCTGACTCTGAAAAAATCCAATTCCATGTCACCATTTTTGGTTACAGAGTTCCCTGGCACAAGAACATATGAAAGAGTAATGAGTTGTATATCTAAGTTTGTTAACAACACTGAGTATAATTGGGAGCAAAAAGTTGAAAGAAACATTGATAGATCAAATGAATGAGCAAACTGTGACAGCTGAAGTTTAACATTGGAAAGTATGAGGCCATTCAATTTTTTTTAATTAATGAAAACAAAACTGGAGGTCAAGTCATCCCAGGCTAATCTTAGACATCTCCAACACTCTAGAAGTTCACCTGTATAACCTAGCAATAGCAAAATCTTTTTTAAAAGATGATGCTTATTTACCAAATAGTGAACATAGGACTGTTTTATTTATAGCTAGATTGATCGTGCCTATTATGGTGGAATGCACAAAAGCCTAACATTACTGTGAGCATATGGACAAGAGTCAATTGAGAAGGGAAGTGTTCATGTGTTGAAAGATAAACATGATGGAGCAGATATTCCCTGAACATTTGCTTCTCTGTGGAAAGTCAAGGAATACTAAAATGTTAACGAACAGAGTTTTGTGCATTGCACCTTAGGGAAAAATTGGCCTATGTCTCCTCAATCAGCTCTGGATGCATGAATTTTGGATCAAAGGGAGGTTTTTTTTTGCATTTCACCGGTCTGGGCACAACCAGTCCACCCAAGAATGAAAATGAAATTTCTTTTGTAAGTTTGGAATCTTAAACATTTAAACACTGATCAGAAAACACCTTTTATTGTGGGGTAATGTGATTTGATGTTGAAGCCTTCAACAGGGGCAGGGGGAAGAAATGAGTGCCTCAAACAACCGGTTAGTTTGCTTCCCCCAGATATCACATGACTGGCAGCATGGTTATGTTAGCTAACTTTTTGATGCACATTAAGGAGGTTTAACTTAAAATATCTGAAAATCAAAAGCATGAAAAATTGCTAATTGTTTGGAGGATAAAATTTACTAAGCATGTACAGCATACCATTGCTAAAATGCATTATTTGGAAGCTATCCAAATAATGTGTCATAGTAAGGTCCATGTTATAACAAGAAGCAGTGGAACACAGTGAGGGAGGGTTTACCTAATAACAGAGTAATATCTTTTGTGCTTTTTCTCCAGATACATTCCTGTCCAAGCTTTTTGTGCATTGTTTAACAGCAATAAGTTTTTCCATATGAGATCTTATTCATTCATTCATTGTATCATGTGTGCTCTGCCCAAAGGCAGATCCTTGGCTCATTGTCTGCTGATACTTCATCCTGAGCCATTTCCTTGGCAGTTTTTCAGTGGTGGTTTGCCATTGCCTCAGCCAGAATGGGTATTGAACCCATGCTGTTGGCATTATTCTGAACCATATGCTAGCCATCTAACCAATTGCTAACCAGTCCCTATTAGTTGTTATAACAGACTAAAAATATTGATATACAAAGCTTATGTATTTGTAATGCACCAATTAATGAGCTAAACACTATCACAAAGCCCTCAGAAGCTTTAGCTCCTATGCTATAGCCATTCCTTTCATAGTTGCTGAGGGAAAACATTTCCATATCTTTACTGCAAAATGCACTCTATTACAGAAAGTAAACCATACAACAATGAACGGAAATTTGCAGAGGTGACAGGGGTCCCACCCTGTGGCTAGAGACCCGGGCTCGCCACCTCTTTTCAGGAAGGCCTGCCGCATCTTGTGCCACTCAGCCACTTCGAAGCCAGTGGCGGGCCTTTCCCCAGGATCATGGATCCCTGGAGCGGAAGTCCCACCTGCCAAGATCTACCAGCCAATAAGAGACCAGCAGCTCTCCTGTACTCAGCAGTGCCACTGGGGAGGTGGAGGCTGCTATCGGTACTATACTGGAGGCCTGAGATCAAGGTGGATCACAATCACATGTGAGTGATGGCGGAAGGGGGTTCGTGGGTGGGGATTGTGAGGGAGGTGGGGGAAGGGGTCAGCAGCAAAGGCGGGGGGTAGCTTTCAGTGGGCTCCCCTTTTCCAATGCCAGGTCCCTCTCAGGCACTGAGTGCTTTTGAACGCACCTCCCCACCCCCACCGAGAGCCCGGAAGCAAACATGCCTGGGTTTGCTTGTCATGCTCTCCAGATGGTGAACACCCAGCCCCACACCTGCCCTGCCAACCACTGGGTTCATACCAGCAGCGGCAGGATGAAGCTCTTAAGTGGGCATTTATTGACTATTTAAGGGCCTCAACTGGCAGCGAGGAAGGCTGTTCACGTGCCTTCTTACCCCAGAATTAATCGCGGTGGAGGTAGGAAGGTGGCAGGGTCCCCATCTGCCACCTTCACACCCAATTAAATCCCCCCAATACCAAACTTGCCACAGGAGAGAACACATGTTTCTGCTCAATATATCAGTGTGTTTATGGGGATGGGGAGGCAGATAAATCCTCTCATCTTCAAATATACATCACTGATAATGAAAAATCAAAGGAACAACAGTAAGAAGTCACACCACTGAAGGTTTACCAGGGTAGAAATGAACAGTGCAAAGTCAGTAAATGCTGCCATAAGTATCTCTAACAGCAAAAAGTGAAGGGCATCTACATCATTCAGAAGCTTGAATATAACACTTTAAAGCATTATAACACTATGCAAATCTCTGAATGCTATTTGAAAGCCTGAACATTTAACCTGGTTAGCCCCAACACCAGTATGACTGTCAAAAAATAAATGCACCAAAAGCACTGGCTTCCTGTCTAATCATATCTTCAGTGAGAGAGTATTGCCTCTGAATGCAATTGGAGTAAAAGTGTGAACCAATTAAAAAGATTAGGCTAACAATTTTTAAAAATATATCATTCAGTCATGGGATGTGGGTGTGGATGTTCCTGGCTAGGCCAGCATTTATTGTCCATTCCTAATTGCTCCTGTTCAGAGAGCATTTATTTTTAAGAGTCAACCACATTGCTGTGGAACCACATGTAGGCCAGACCAGGTAAGGATAGCAAATTTCCTTCCCTAAAGGACATTAGTGAATCAGGTGGGTTTCTACCACAATTGTCAATGGTTTCATGGTCATCATCAGACTTTTAATGCCAGATTTTTATTGGGTTCAAATTTCACCATCTGCCATGGCAGGATTCCAAACTGGGTCCCCAGAGAAATACACTGGGTCACTGGAATACTAGCCCAGTAATAATAGCACTATGCAACCACCTCCCCTTTTTGCCATAGGTTATTATATCTGTAGCAGTATTGCTGATAGCATTGCCATGGGGTTTCTGAAGAAGCATTTTGTCAGTATTATCCAGCCCTGTATTTCTGTTCATTGGGTGAGGGTAAAGGATTTGTGTACTCTGTGGGAAAGGGTTCGAGTGAGCATATTTGCTCTATTCCCCAACTTGCATTTTTATTTCTATTTGATATGCAATGTGAGGGATGCAACTTTGGAGGAGCACGCTTAACCGAAGGAAGATATTGTTAGCGCTCTTCAATGGCAGAGAATTATTACAGATTAAGTGGACTGGATTTTCAGCATCTGCTGCGGCCGCCATTGCAGGATGACGGGCAGTGAAAATAATCCTGCAAGGTGGTGTTGGTCTAGCCTGACGTAAGCCATTTTTGAAGAGGTGGGAAGGAGGGGGTGGTAGGGCTTTGCCCCCGCATATGGTAGGTAGCTAGTTAGGCTTGTTAATAGCCTCCAGGTCCCCACAGGATGCAGAGTCAGTTTAACTGCCTGGAAGCAGCCTCCTGAGGGCAGACTGGGTCAGCGAGGAAGTTTGGGTTGGGAAGCCAACGCTCCAGGCAGGCCCAGAAGCTCTCCCTGCCTGTCTGGGTACAGGAGCAGCTGAAGACTTTTCTGTAGAGGGGCTCCCTTTCTTAAGTGGTGGCCTGGCAACAAGGTCCATTATTGAATTTCTAGTTTAAAGCTAGAGAGAAGGTGCCTCCATTTTGAAGCACCATCTCCCTTACTTATTCTTTATTGCATCCTGCTGCTGTTTCTAAGCTGGAAGGGCTCTGACTGTTGCTCCAGCTTTGAGAGCCTGCCTTTGATCCTTAATTGGACAGTGAGCCGTCTGGCCATTAATGAAAATCGGAAAATGTGATTGTTTCCTCCGGGGCGGACTTGGAACCCAGAAACGGTTTTGACCTCTGTTTCTCACCCTGGGAGTAAGAATCCTATACAGTGTCTTTGCATTATAGTTGGGTGGCAAATCTCATTGCCACAGTACAATATCAGGAGTAGGTTTCGCACATAATAGCCAGGATTTTACAGCTCCACCGCGATGTATCTCCCTCTGGCAGATGCAATGAGCCATTTAAATCTCCATTCAGTTCAGCAGGACCATAATATCCCGCCAGGTGGGAGGAGCCGTAAAATTCTGACCTACATTACAGGACATGCATTTAACGCTGTAATGGCCAATCACAGTGCCACCTACAGGTGTGACACTTATTACTGCAGTTTGAAATTAAATAATACAACCACTCAATAGTTATCTTATATAATAGATGGATATTAATTCAGGAGAATAACACCTGAGGAACAAATCACATTATGGTCAGTTCTGTCTTTTGTATGATATGTTAAATGAAGCCCATTGGATATATGGATGTAAATAACAATCCCTAGGCATGATTTGAAAAAGAGCAGGGGAGTTCTCCTACTGCAAGGGGGTGAAAGGTTATCAGGGGTAGGTAGGAAGATGAAGTTGATGTTATAACCAGATCAGTCATGATCTTATTGAGTGGTGGAGAAGGCTTGAATGGCTGGGTGGCCTACTCCTGCTCCTGGTTCGTATGTTCATATGGCAGTGGTGTAGTGGTATTGTCGCTGGACTAGTAATCCAGTGACCTAGGGTAATGCTTTGGGGTCCTGGGCTTGAATCCCACCATTGCAGATGGTGGAATTTGAATTAAATAAATATCTGGAATTAAAAGTCTAATGATGACCATGAAACCGTTGCCGATTGTTGTAAAAACCCACCTAGCTCACTAATGTCCTTTAGGGAAGGAAATCTGCTGGCCTACATGTGACTCCAGACCCACAGCAATGTGGTTGACTCTGAAGTACCCTCTGATGGGCAATAGGTGCTGGCACAGCCAGTGACGCCCACATCCCATGAATGAATAAAAAAAATGTCTTAGCAGCATTTATCACTCAACCAATCGCTAAAATAGATTAATTGGCCATTTATCTCATTGTTGCTCTTCCCTGGATTGTAAGGGTGATTACACTTCAAACATATTTCATTGGCTATGAAAGTGTTTTGGGGATGTCCCAAGGTCATGAAATGCATGACATTTCTGTAAGATTTTCTTTCGATTGTAAGAACAATAACTGTTTTAAAACATGCAGATGCAGTCTGGTTAACTTTAATAAATATTTCATAACATATTTTTGTACATTCATTTTCTGTCATTTTTCTAGTTTTATCGGATGATTTGTGATGTTCTTCATATATTTGTCTAACTAGTTAATTATTTTTACAGCAATGAAAGAAAATGGTTATGTCATGCCACATCTTGCAAAGATAAAATGTGACAGAAGTCTAGAAAACAGTATGAATTCTTATTGAACTGAGCACAGTAAAAGTTATAATTTGTATAATGTTGACTAACACTGTCAATTCTATGCCTGCATTCATACCCTCTAAATGACAAGTGTCAGGTAGTGCATGACAGTATCATGTGGCAGAATTAAGCATTGTGTTGAATTTTGTTAAACAAAGATATGGGGCAGGATTTTTGGAGGCTGATGTGGCCAGG
This sequence comes from Carcharodon carcharias, assembly GCF_017639515.1. NCBI lineage: Eukaryota > Metazoa > Chordata > Chondrichthyes > Lamniformes > Lamnidae > Carcharodon > Carcharodon carcharias. Next base: position 79,328,997 of record NC_054469.1, on the reverse strand, counting down.
GACAGAGACAGTGAGTAACTTTGCGCTGCCAGCTGGCGTCCCGGTTTGCCAGCACCACGTCATCCCTGAGACATTTTGGGGAAGGCACAGAACCGCTATCAGCCCACAAGCGACAGGTAGCTTGTTAAATGAATTAAAAGGCCAATTAAGACCACAGATCAGGGGCTGAATAGAATATTACGCAGTGTCAAGAACACAGCGACTGCCAGGAGGCGGCCTCCCAGCAGCAGACCAGGGAACCGCCACTGCTCCAGGGTTGAGGTTTCTCCTCCACATTGGTGGTCCAGCAGCTGCAGCCATTTTTTATTTCCAAAGTTTTAGAAGTGCTGAGAATGTGAGGTGCCTTTTCTCTCTCTCTGCGTGACCTGCACCAGCAGGCCGGAACTCCTTCAGCGATAGAGGGTCTCCTATTGTCCCTCCAGCTTTGAAAGACTTTCACATCCTTAATGTGATATCGTTGTCTGGCTAATAATAGGCCAATTCAGCCAAAATCGATGTGTGTGAGCTGCTGCTCTTGACATCAGATCAGGATTGGGCAGAATTTTCATTGACCTGACCCGCTCTGACCTGTAGGGAGTGCGTTGGGCAGGAAGTTGGGGTACCCACCACTCAGGAGCTCCCCTTCCAAAATCTACACTGAAGAATTTTAACATCAATGATTGCTTACCTGCCTGGAGGGCCAGCTCAACTAACAGAGGAGGGGTGTTAAACAGAGAGGGGGCCAGATCCTAAGGAGATATTGGACACCTCAGGGACTGATGGGGAGAAAAATCGAGGCTTGGTGGTGTTGCTGGCAAGAGGGTTAACCCCTGTTAGTGGTCGGGGTAACTGGCCCTGGTGGTGGCAATGGGTGAATTGGGATCTGGTGGTGAGTGGTAGTGGGGTTTGGGGAGAATAGTGGGAGCTTGAGAAGTCAGGTTACCAACTGTAAGAAGTCCAAAGGCTGTATGTAAATGAGACTCGCAGCCTTACTATCCTATTTAAAACTGCAATCCACTTTCAAAGGCCAGTTGATTAACCAGCTACCCTCCGGCTTTAGCAGACACAGGAAATGGGTGGATTGAAGGTGAGTTTAGAGTGGAAAACAGATTACTGACACTTTAACTGCCACCAAAGCTGCCACTTTTTCAGTTAAATTCAGCCCTCACTGTTACACATGCTAGAATAATGTGAAACAATTGGTGACGTACACTGTTTGTCATTTTCCATTAATCAATTATAAAAACATTACTCAGCAACTTTATAACAATATTGTCACCATCATTAGTTCCTTCGTGAGGACATCATATATGAACCACACAGGGTAGATTTACCTATGTCCACCATGACATGTGCATTGAGCAAAAAAGGTGCAAATACAATAAACCTGTCTCTTCCGTGAATGATTTTCAACATGGTTATAATAAAGGGAAATCCTGTTTAACAATTTTATTGGAGTTACTTGAAGATTACCTAGCAAGGTAGATAAAGGAGAACCAGTGGATGTAGTATAGCGAATATAGTATATCTGGATTTCCAAAAGGCATTCAATAAGGTGCCACACAAAAGGTTAATAGGTAAGTGTGCATGGAGTTGGAGGTAATATATTAGCATGGATAAACGATTGGTTAATAGATAGGAAGCAGAGGATGGGCATAAATGGCATTTTCTCCAAGTTAGCAGGTAGTGGAGTGCCGGAAGGGTCAGTGCTGGGGCCTCAGCTATATACAACCTATATCAATGACTTAAATGAAGAGAGAGAGTAATGTATCTAAGTTTGCTGATGATACACAACTAGATGAAAAAGTAAGTTGTGGGGAGGACACTGAGAGGCTGCAAAGAGATAAAGTCAGGTTAAGTGTGTGGGCAACAAGATGGCAGATGGATTATAATGGAGGGAATTGTGAAGTTATCCACTGTGGTCAAAGGAATAGAGGAACTGAATATTTTTTAAAAGGTGCGAAACTTGTAAGTGTGGATGTTCAAAGACACTTGGGTGTGCTCGTTCATGTAATGCAAAAAATTCACATATAGGCACAGCAAGCAATTAGAGAGGTAATGGCACGTTTGCCTTTTTTGCAAGGGGATTGGAGAACAGGAATAAAGAAGTCTTGCTAGAGTTGTACAGGGTTTTGGTGAAACCTCATCTGGAGTACTGTGTGCATATTTGGTCTCTACATTTAAGAAAAGATATGCTTGCATTGGAGATGGCACAGCGAAGGTTCACTAGATTGGTTCCTGGGGTTGTCCGATGATGAGAGGCTGAGCAAATTGGGTCTATTTTTTTCTGGATTTTAGAAGAATAAGAGGTATTCTCATTGAAACGTATAAGATTCTGAAGGGGTTTGATAGGGTACATGCTGAGAGATTGTTTCCGCTGGTTGGGGAATCTAAAATGTGGGGGCACAGTCTCAAGATAAGGGGCCGATCATTCAGGACTGAGATGAGGTGAAATGATTTCATTCAACGGGTTGTGAATTTTTGGGATTCTCTGCCCCAGACGGCTGTGGCTGCTCCATCATTAAATACGTTACTTTTTATTCATTCATGGGATGTGGGCATCACTGGTTCACCAGCATTTATTGCCCATCCCCAACTGCCCTTGTTCAGAGGACATTTAAGAACCAACCACATTGCTGTGGGTCTAGAGTCACATGTAGGTCAGACGAAGTAAGGACAGCAGATTTCTTTCCCTAAATGACGCTAGTGAACCATGATGGGTTTTTACAACAATAGAAGCTGGTTTCATGGTCATCATTATTCTGTTAATTCCAGATTTTTTTTATTGAATTCAAATCCCACCATCTGCTGTGGTGGGATTCGAACCCGGGTCCCCACAGCATTACCCTGGGTCTCTGGATTATTAGTCCAGTGATAACACCACTACGCCTAGGGCTGGGATGGGCAGATTTTTGGTCTCTGGAAATCAAGGGGTATGGGGAACAGGCAAGGAAGTGAGTTGAAGTCAAGATTAGCCTTGATTACATTGAATGGTGGAGCAGGCTTGAAGGGCCCATATGGTTTACTCCTGTTACTATTTCCTGTGTTCTTGTGCTCTTTGATACAGCATACATTTTTTTAAATCATAGATATATGAAAATTAGTTCAAAGTAATTCACCAACAGACTCTGATGATCATTATAAACTAGTCGAGCTTTGTGCTCATGGTTTACGATGCCATCTTGAATCATTCAATAAAACTATTTCCTTCCATCCAGGTATCCAACATTTTCTATTATCCCAAATGTAGTCCTAAAATGTGAATTTTAGTTATATATTTTAGAAAACTTTTTAACTAATCTGTCAAGGCAATGCAATATTAACTTTGTGAAAAAGCCAAAATATAAAACTGATTTATTTTCTCAACATTTTATGCCAAAAAGACAGGAGTACAAGTTAAGTGTGAGTGCTCAAAAACACTTGTAATTTTCATCAGTTCTGAATTATAAACAAGGCGAAGAAAATATTTAAACTATGTATGAGGAAAATAAATATTGGTGGCTACATTTTTGTAGGTTTCATAAATTTACTGCCCAACCAGAACAGAATCAAATTTCTCAACAAAATGTCTTAATAGATGTCTTTGCATATTTTGGTGTCATTAATAAAATAACAAAAAACAGTAAGGACGTTTTCCCTCTAAAGACATGTACAGAATTTCTGATGCGCCCTTACCTAGGTTACAAACATACCAATATTAGTTCAGACATATTAATCTAAAATTGTCACATCAAGAAAACAGACGCTTAAACAGGTCAGTAGATCAGTAATTGAGGAACTAGAAAGGATCCTAGCTAATCATCAGGGCCTCCTATACGAAAAGTGTTTATTATTTCTGTGCAGCACTACTAGAGTAGCTGAAACCGATTCCCAAATCCTTACTTTTGTTGACAAGTTGTTACAGATGAGCTTAATTAAATTGCAAAAGAAGGTGAAATGAATGCTATCAGTCCTTCAAAAAACAACTATGAATCTCTTATAGTCAATACATTAATGGTGCCTGTGCACAGGAACATGGGTCGCCGGGTCTCAAAACTTAAAGAATGAATACACCAATTCACAGAGCACCAGTGACTCTGTAAAGGTCACTAGTCCGCTGCAAGTTTGAGAAAAATAAGGGGTTTCTCTGCACCATCCCGCCATGCAATAAACCAAAATCAAATGCTCTGATCATGCAAATCAATAACATAGCTCCACCCACTGATCTAGAGCTATACCAACTATTCAACAGGGAAGAATATTTTGTCTCACCTGAGTTCGGTTGAAAGCCACACGAGCGAACACTGCTTGGGAGATGCCAGCTCGCTTCAACTCATCACGAACCCACTGGTAGATTTCGGAAGACACTTCAGCATTTGATGAGCTTTGTTGTTCTAATGGTTTATTCATGGTCCGGTTGACAGGAGGGTGGTTCAGGTATTGTTGATTTAGGGACTGTTGTGCCAGGAGTCTGTTGACAGCAAATTGTTGGTTTAATATCTGGGCCATAACCAGCTGCTGGTTCACCAACTGTGGGCTAAGAGGTGCAGAGACAAGTCCAGGATGCAAATTGGAAAGTTGGGACCTCGTAGCAGGCTGACCACTATGAGGAAGCTGAGCAGGTGACGGTGGCTGGGGCAGTTCAGTACCATTCCCAGGAACTGTTGGTGATCCAAAGTTTACATGATTTGTTCCTTGTTGAGAAATAGACAATTCAGACATAGTCTCCATTTCAGCTAGAGCAATAAAGAAAACAAGGTTCAGAAATAAGATATGAACTGAAAATGTTCCAAGTGACAAACGTTAATGCTGTAAAGATATTAATTATTGTACATAGGATTAACTTTTCATTTATGCTCTGCCATTAATGATAGCTTGGATGAATATGAAGCAGGTGATAGAATGATATTAAATTTTCCACAATTCTATGAGGCTACCAGCAACAAAAGCTGACATATGGGTTAAAAGCAAAATACTGCGGATGCTGGAAATCTGAAATAAAAACAGAAAATGCTGGAAAATCTCAGCAGGTCTAGCTGCATCTGTGGAGAGAGAAACAGAGTTAACATTTCAAGTCCGTATGACTCTTCTTTAGAGCTAAAGAGTAGAAATGTGATGAATTTTATACTGTTTAAGAGGTGGTGGAGCAAAATAGGGGGTTCAGGGATAGGTGGAAGCTCAGGAGATATTTGACAAAGATGTCATGAACACAGGACAAAGGGAGGGTTAAAGGTGTTGTTAAAGACTAAAGAAGGTGCTGATAGTGGCATAAAGATAGCAAAATGTGTTAATAAGAAAACAAGGGTCAGCACTCTGCGAAAGCAAAACACAAAAACAAGTGTCAGATGGCCCTGCGTGGGGGCAGTTGGGGAAAAGGATAAAAAAAAAAATAAATGAATAAACAGAAAAAAATTAATTGGTTTAAAAAGGGGTAAAGATGGAGGAGAGAGTTCATGGTCTGAAGTTGTTGAATTCAATGTTAATTCTGGAAGGCTGTAAAGTGCCTAATCAGAAGATGAGGTGCTGCTCCTTAAGTTTGCGTTGGGCTTCACTGGAACATTGACTGGAACATTGAGGCAGGCCAAGGATGGACTTCTGCGCATAAGAGCAAAAAGTGTGTTGAAATGGAAAGCGACAGGAAGGTCTGAGCCATGCTTGTGGACTGAGCGAGGGTGTTCAACAAAGTGATCACCCAGTCAACGTTTAGCCTCCCCAGTGTAGAGGAGACCACATTGGGAGCAGCGAATACAGTAGACCAAATTGACAGAGGTGCAAGTGAAGTGCTACTTCAGCTGAAAGGAGTGTTTGGGGCCTTGGACGGTCATGAGGAAGGAAGTAAAGAGGCAGATGTTGCATCTTCTGCATTAGCACAGGAAGGTGCCATGGGAAGGGGATGAGGAGTTGGGGTGATGGAGGAGTGGACTAGGGTGTCACAGAGGGAATGGTCCCTACGAAATGCTGACGGGGGAATGAGGGGAAGATGTGTTTGGTGGTGGCATCATGCTGGAGTTGGCAGAAACGAAGAGTGATCATTTGAATGCGGAGACTAGAGGGGTGAAAAGTGAGGACAAAGTGGTTCTTGGTGGGAGGGGAAGGGGTGAGGGCAGAGGTGTGGGAGATGGGTCGGACATGGTTGAGGACCCTGTCAACCATCATGGGGGGGCAGCACTTGGTTAAGGAAAAAGGAAGACATGCCAGAAGTGCCGTTTTGGAAGGTAGCATCATTGGAACAGATGCGACGGAGGTGGAGGAACTGGGAGAATGGAGTGGAATCCTTACTGGAAGGAAAGTGTGAGGAGCTGTAATCAAGATAGCTATGAGATTCAGTGGGCTTGTAATGAATATTGGTGGACAACCTATCACCAGAAATGGAGACAGAGAGGTCAAGGAAGGGAAGGGAACTGTCGGACATGGACCATGTGAAGGAGAGAGAGGGATGGAAATTGGAAGCAAAATCGATAGGTTTTTCCAGATCCAGGCAAGAGCATGAAGTTGCACCAATACAGTCATCAATGTACTGAACAACGAGTTGTGGGAGGGGGCCTGAGTATGACTGGAACAAGGAATGTTGCACATACCCCACAAAAAGACAGACATAACTGGGATCTGTGCGGGTACACATGTCCACACTTTTTATTTGGAGGAATTGAGACAAGTTAAAGGAGAAATTGTTCAGCAAGAGAACAAGTTCAATCAGGCGGAAGAGAGTGGTGGCTGATGGAGATGGGATTGGTGGTGGATGGCAAAGTAACATATGGATTAGTGTCCATGTACATGCATTACATTTTGTCCTATAACTGTATAGGGCACCTTCTCAAATGAGACACACCTGCAACTTCTCATGGTTGGAATATTACATAAAACAATATGTCAAGCATGCAAATTGTCCATCACAGCCCCAATATTTGGCTCGTACTTCAATGTCATATCTGCATATGTGCAAATGTCTTGCAATTGATTGGTTCATACTTTGTATTCATAAAATAGCAACAAATCATGATTGAAGGGGCAAGGAAGATATGGATCAAACAAGGGGAGAATGGGTAAATGTGTTTCCATTGAGGTACTACTATGCACATATGACAAGAAAACAAGCACGAACAGTCAACAAAAAGTAAGAATGAACAAAAAAGGGAATGCGAAGAAGTCAATCACTCCAAAGCAATCCTATATGATGTTCTGTCATCATGTCTTTGTCACTCTGGGGTAGAGTCTATCTTTTGGGTACAATCAGCAATTCTAGTGCAAATTTAACACAAAATTGAACCCGTTTTTGAAAAATGCTCTCCCCTCTAAGTTTCTGCTCAAACACATTTAGCTAACTGCAAACTGCCAAGAACCAATGCAATCAGGCAGTGTTTTAAAATGTATTCTTTTAAATGCCTTTAATAAATACTTAAGAGTCATAACACAATGGAGTTTTATTAATACAGCTGAAAATGGGTTTATGACAAAAAATAACCATTGTAAATAATTTCAAAAAAATCATTTATATCGTAACAAGATAAATCTATTAGTGCCCTTGAACCCAAAAGATCCAGCTTAGTTTTTGGAGCCTCCCCAACAGGCTGCAAACAAGCATAATTAGCAGAAACTCCCAATGGTGATTAATTCACCCTGGGGTGGGGGGGGGAGTGTGACCGGTTTTGTGGGCAGGGTCTACTTCTAGTATGATGTTTTTAAACTAGCACTAAAGATCGTTGAAACTCAAGTTGCACTGAAAAACATTTGCATTTAAAATTTCACAATCTTTTGCAGGGTTATAGCGATGATAGAAGAGCACAATTCATGGAAACTCCAGACCACCGTATTTATTTATTACCTTTTATGGTAATTGTTTTTGTTTTAAGTTTCTAGATATTGGTACTTACTGTTCATTTCACAGGAATGCTCCCTGCTCCACACCCCTACCAGTGAGTGCCCCTGTTCAGCAGCTGCTGGAGTGCAATTTACTCTAATTCCCCCAGGATTATTTTCAGGTTGCAACATTTAAAAATAAACCATTAGTTTAAAGAAACAGTGATCTAGGTAGCACTGCCCTACTCTGGTTGTTATTCTGTGCCAAAATCTCCCAGCTACTTGGATTCTGTTTGTAGCTGCATCTCACTGGCTGCCAAGGTGGCTTATGATTTTGACCCTCCTCTCCCGTTCTGTGAGCTCTTAGTGAGGAGGTGATCTTGGTTCCACTCACTCGGGACCCAGCCATGGGGCAGGATTTTCTGGCTCTGCCCATCACCGGAATCTTCCAGCCCCACCGAAAGTCAATGGGCTTTTGTTGGTCTGTCGCATCCCCCGGAAAATCTTGGCTATAGTCTTCTACCAATGACGCCCCCCGCTATCTACTACTGTCACTGCAACCACTCAGCGCTTGCTGGCGCCTGGTACAGCAGTGATCTCTGTTCCACTGGTTTCCAGGCTTCCAGGTTTCCTACATGACAACAGATTTACCAACGAGAATTTTGTTCTCACTGCCGGAGTACCCGCTTTCAGGCCCAGAACGGGTGGGGGCGGGGGGCTCCATGCTGTTGACAGGAAGGTAGCCATTGCCACTGAAACATCTTCTCTGTGGGCCAAACAGTGCCTAAATAGGAGGGCTCCCCTCCCACCCCAGGCTACCAGAGTTTGCCAGCAACAACAGAAAGAGGCCCTTAATTGGCCACTTAAGTGGCTCAATTAGCCTCTGGACAGGAGTGCTGTCTGCCAACATCCCTTCTGTTGGCATGCTGGCGGGAAGATGGCTGGTACTCCAATCCTGCCTTCCTTTACAATATATGCTGCACCCCCACCCCAGAGCGTTAGGAAAATTCAGCCCACTACCTCTGCCACCAACTCCCACTCCCAGCTCACCAGCAAGCAAAAGCATCTCCTGCGATTGACTGTGGTATTTTGCAAAAAATAGGCAAGTTCAAAATCCCCTTGCTTCACATTCTTCCTCCTCCTACTCTTCTCCTGCATCTCTTTTCCTATTCCTCCCTGCTTCCCCATCTGCCTCTAACCTCTTATTTCCCATTTCAACTCCTTCCAAACCTTGCACCATCTGGGTTTACTATACTGGAGTAACTGCTTCCAACTCTGACCTTTTCTGTATTTCACTCTGCAACATTTCCCTGCTAATCAGATATTGTTCCCAAGACAACTGCATCCACCTCACTGGCTGAGCTTTAGGCACTTTCCACCATTCAGTGATACTCTTGCCACATCCTCACCTCTCATTATGTTCTACCTTCCCCATCCCCCAAACTACTGCCTCTTACCAACTCTATCTTCTCCCTCCATATACCCTTACCCAAACTCTGCATTTGCTTCATCTCACTCCCTGATAACCTTATTCTCCTTTCCCATTTCCTTTATTCATTCAAGAGAATGGCTAGGCCAGCATTTATTGTCTATGCCTAATTAAGAGCCAGCCACATTGCTGTGGGCCTGGAGTCACAGGTAGGCCAGACCAGGGCAACAGATTTCCTTCCCTAAAAGACATTAGTGAACCAGATGGACCAACAATCGACAATGGTTCCATGGTCATCATTAGACTTTTAATTGAATTCAAATTCCACCATCTGCCGTGGTGGGATTCAAACCCAGGTCCCCAGAGCATTACCCTGGGTCTCTGGAGTACTAGTCCAGTGATAATAGCACTAGGCCATCACCTCCCCCTTCTCTCTCTGGCCTTTAATCTTTCAGCCTTCGCCTCTGACCCTGCTTTACATTTCCCCTCTAGCATCACAGTCCTATTGTCCAATTATAGCCTGTCCTTTAACCAGGATTTAGCTGAAGTCTACACTTGGGCTTGAATGTTTGCTTCCAGTGCGGAAGTGCAGAGTCGGGACAATTTTCGGCTCCAAAAAACCAGCCCCGGAGAAAGTGCCTGGGATTTTTGGACCCAGGGCAGATGAAAATGGGAGACGTGGCAGGCAACCCTGGAATGAGTATAAAGGCCACTGGGTGCGGAGGCAAGCTGGGCGGGAGGACTGCTTCGGTGCACCAGCACCAATTTTTTTTTTGTGTGGATTTAAAAAAAAAATAAAACATAAGCCCTTCACTGCCACCCCCATCCCCCAACCCGACACACACACACACCCCATGCAAACCCATACGACCTCATGTCCCCCGCCCACTCCCCAAGGGCCGTCATAACCTCCTTGCCAACCTATGACCCTCTATCCACTTCGATGGCCCCCATACCTTCCATGCCATCCTATGCCCCTCTATCCATCCCCCATGGTCCTTTATTGTCCCTATGCCAACTTAGTGTCAAGTCATGCCAACCCATTGACCCCCCAACCACCATCTTTTGCCCTTACACCTACCATGCCAAATCACAGTATCCACCATGGGTAGACCTCAGGGCCCATGCTGAGATTAAATTTTAAAAAGTTATTAAGTGACTACTGCTGAATTCATTATTTCAAAAAACACTCATTGATTACAAAAACAAGCATTCACTACATTTAACTTTCTTTAATCCCTTATAAAAACAAGCATTGGAATTCAAAGTCCCACTTCAAAGAGTCTATAATTACTTGGAGCTGTCAATCAAACTATGAATTGAGCAGCACCCCACTGTGATAATGGGCGTGCTATAAAATCAGTCAAGCAGCACTAATCCAGTAATGATAAACGTGATCAAACCTAAACTCATCTTGGTTAGTTCAGAGGTTGGGAGCTCCAATTCACAACAACCTTTGGATCTATCACCAGCCAGGGACTGGCCACATATGCGCAATACTACCTTTTTACGTTCTTCAGCCTGGGGACTAGCCCTGCACACCAGTGCAGAAAAAAAGAATGGTGCAAAAAGGCAGGTCAGATGACCTGGAACATAGCGCCATTATCAAGTAGGTGTCCCAGGGAGCAGGACACAGGATGGGAACAGAGGGAGGTCCCAAACCAAGGAGGGGGATAGGGAGAGGTCCTGAAAAGGAAGTCCCAGATAAGGGACAAAGATAGGGAACAGAAATAGGCGCCTTTAATTAAGTCAAAAGGGAGCAGAGGAATGGGCTCTGAATTAAAGAAAGTGCTGCAGGGAGCAGACTTGAAGTGAAGGGGGCTCAAGAGAAGCCCTGAAGATCCAAGAAGGTGGTCGAAAGTTGGGGGGCAAAGGTACCCCTTTGGAGCAGTGGTGTTTTGCTTGGCATGGCCAAAAATCTGGAATTGTGCTTGGAAAGTGAAGCTTGAGTGTACTTGGAGATCCGGGTGAAAGGAATCTCAGTAGGCGAGATTGAAACACTGCAAGGTGGGTCTTTGTCAAAACCATCCAAGTGGGAGTGACTTTTGGAGAGAGTTCCAAGCCTAGATTTTCAAATGTGGAGATTGGAAACCCTCGCAAGAAAGGCGAAGTTTCAGTGAGATTGGTTGGCTCACAGTGTGGCAAACTTCTGGGTGGGTTGTTGAGAAATCCATGGAATCTGTTTTGGTCTCATCTGTCAACATTTGTGCCGTGCAGTGTGTCCAACCATAGCTCGCCTGCTAATTTACGTGCACCTTATACTTACTCTGAATGTTAGAGTATAAGATGAATATTGTAAATTGCTTTATTTTTCTGAACTTGTACGTTAGGTTTATTTTTATGTGTTCAAAACCCATGGAATCTTGTGGCTTTATTCACTCAGTAAGCGTCCTGAATTTCAAACTTTATGTACTTTAAACAAAACGTTATTGGTCCCTAAACGGATCCTCCCCACCACCCAGGGTCTGGCCAAGGACCATACCATAACCCACAGGCTTATGTCAACAGACAGATAGAGAGCACCCTTTTTCAAACATGCAGACAGTTATTTTTCAAGTATTTAAAGGGCAGGCATTTTAAATGGCTTGACAGCTTCTTTTGACAACTCCAAAGAGTTTGAAGTTACAATGAACTTGAAGTTTCAGTGGGATTGACAGTTCAATGAATTTATGCACTTTTTACACACAGTCATGTCTAATTTTAATAGTGCCAAAGGGCACCTAACTCTCCAAAAGGTGTCCTGGGACCCCACCTATCCAAACAACTCCGCAAAGTTTAGACCTGCTCCTTCCGGGTCTAATCTGCACATATCATTTTTCACACTCCTAGCTAATAAATATCCAGCATGACTGGAGACAGCTGCTGTTGTATATGGCCTGCTGCCTCCGTGAACCACAGATGTGTAATCTGGAATTGGCCCCCAATTCCCACCTGCCCCCCACCCCCCACCCCGCCTCGCCACCCCTGCAAAAAAGTTGACGCCATGTTCGAGTGGGGAGTCTTTCAGATCTAGGCGTCTGCAGCCACTTTCATAACAACGGAGAGGCTTTCCATCTTTACAAAAATTCAGGCCTAGGTCTCAGTTCCCCAAGTGCAACACAGGACATTGGCTGGTAACATAAAAAAAAGTCCACCTCCTTTCAAAATTTTTCACGATAAATTTCCATGTTCCGATTTCTAGAGTAAACTACCTATGAAAAATATATCATGTTATATTTATATCCTCCACAAAAATGCTTTCTCACCACCAATGGCAGGAGAGTATAATAACAATATGATCAGTTTACATCGGTGGTTTCCAATATAAATGTGGATACAAGAATTTATAAAGGAAATAAGGACAAAATATATAGGGCTGGATTTTATGCAGCCCATCGTGATGGGAAACATGGTGACCAGGCCTACTTAATTGTGGGAGAGGTCCCACGTTAGTCTCCTGGTGATGGGAAAACCTCCCCCAATTAAGTCAGAAGGCAGATGGGGCTGACACAGGATACCTGGCCACCTGTGGCAGAATGTCAATTAGGTTCATTAATGAGACAATTGATGCCCATTATCCCTGAGCCCACAGCAACTTAGTAGTCTCTTGCACTATCAAGTTTGCCTCCTGGAGGTGTGGGAGGGAGCTGGGGGTGGAAGGGGGTGGGGGCACATTCCTTGCTATCAAGGAACCTGCATTGGGCTGCTGAAAGCCACACCCTCCTACCCTTGCCTCCAAACACCCCTCCCATGATCCATACCTCATTTCACATTCATTCATCTTTGGCCTGGGCTCCCTCAGCGATCCTGGGCCTCAGGTGGATGCGGTGCCACCTAGTAGGCCACTGCTCCTGCTGGCGCAGGCGGCAATGACAAGCCACCAGCCTCTGATTGGCTGGCAGCTACTGGACTTCCAATAGCCAGGAGCCTCAATCATGGGAGAAGCCCGACAGAGGCCAATTAAGTGCCTGAAAGGTATTTGATTCCATTGGGCCACCTCCACGGAACTGACAGGGTGTTTTGCCATGGCTTCTCCAACTGGCGGGCAAGATCCCCCTCAGCCTTACAAAATTTCACCCATAATTTTAAACAAACACTGAGTTGCATCTGCACACCCTAGTCCAATTATTCCCACCCTGTAATCCCACTTCATGTGAAGACTATGCTCAACCATGACATCCCACATAAAATGCCAGGGGAGATTGTCTGGTTCTGGGCAACCTGTGTTATAGATAAATAATTGACCTAATGGTAGCACTCAGTACTTGATGGATAAAAATCACATAAAAACTTGGTCTCGTTACATCATCTTGAACTTAACTTAGCTGTAATACCAGTAAATGGAACAATTTTTCAGTCAACAGAGGTCAAATGTTTTCATCTGGGTTCAACTCATAAAATGTCAGAGGAGAACAGTTAAATCTAGGTCCTAAGGGATTGTTTCAGTATCACAGTGTGTGAAATAAGATCTTTAAAAAAAGAAAATGACTGGTCAATGGGCCTGGAATTCCCTGGAATGATGGGAAGCCTGAAGGTAAACTACAAGGCACCTTCACTCCTCTAAGATTGGGCTGCCATGGAGTGTGAATTTCCAAGAGTATCTGCAAACTGGATGTGAGTTCCAGGAGCTAGTCACATTAATAATCACCAGCTTGTTGATTAGCCAAATAACCTGAAATGTCTTTGCTCTTAAGTTTAGTCCTCAAATGCCTTTGTTTTTCAGTGTTTGGTTTATTAACTTCTACTGTCACATGAGATGGGCCATGTTTTTATTTTGAAAATAACGGTTTTATTTAAGTTGTATTAGTTTTAGGAAACCTCATCCCACTCGTGGATGAGGTTTCCTGAAAAACGTAAAAGCCGCTTGGCCTTTTCACCTGCCCGCCAACCGTTAAGTTGCATTTTACACTGCCCGTCCAACTTAATTACCCAGTTAATGGCATTAATTGGCCTTTCAATTATTGGCGGGCACGCAGCCACCGCAGGCGCGCATCAGCCAAACAAAATATTGCACAAGTTCACACACCCAACGTCATTGCGCGTCATTTTACATTCCGGCATGTTTGGCACACCGAATGTAAAATTCTGCCCATTATGTTCCCCAATCACTTAATTTAGAATATGGGTGGTATTACTATCAGTACAGGGATTATAATCAAACGTCACCTGAATTTGCCAATCAACCAACTGCACCATTTAAGATTCTTCAGATTCAGAGAATGAAATCTAGAAATTCTGAATGAGAAGCCTGGATCTGGATTACTTCCATACTTTCAAGCCACACCAGAAAATATTTAGGCAAAAAGCCAAAAGTGCTGCTTTTCTATTGACTCAATACTGTAGAGTAACTTTAAATTTTGTGTGAGGACATTCAACCTCAATTGAAGATTTTCCCACGAGGCAAGCTGCTGAGTGACAGGAATCAAAAATAGCACTCTAACATTTGTGAGCATCAGTGGTGTAATTTTTGAGTTGTATAGTGGTCTAACCAGGCAGCAACATTTGAAAGATTAGAAAATCACCACAATATCTAAAACTGATTAAACAACTTGCAGTTTTGCCTACAATGTGTCCATGACTGCTCGAATTTCAACTGACCTAGCTGCCATCAACTTCTGGGTTCAGTACAGGCAACAGTCCATTTATACTTAAATACTGCACAAAATACTGAAAGCTCATTGAACCAGAAAGACATCTCATTTTTCACGTTTAAGTATTATTGTAATTCAAATAGTGAATAAAGGATTACTTTTGGCAATTTAAACATACCCTTTGTGCACAGTTTGAAACTTAGGATTGAGTAAATTTGCTTGCCTGGGTAGTGAAAATAAACATCAGCTCCACAGAATTATGCACACAAGTCCTAGAAACTGGTTTCTCCAACAAACTTCTACATAAATGCTTAAAATGTGACCCTTCCTGTGAACTAAATGGTTCAAAAAACTGTCTTTTATGGTTAAAAAATGTGCATTATTATTATTTGCATTATTCTAGAGACAGCAAAGAGCTTCATTCTTTATATGCCATATTCATTTATTTACTATGTGGCCCAATCTGGATCTCCAAACAAAAACATTTGACTGATAAAACATGTAAGCATTACTTTCACAATGTCACACAATTTTATATAGAAGTCTTCCTACACACACCTGTGAATTAGTGATGAGCAATAATTTGGATTTCAAATATCCCTTTCAGAGGTATTTACTGTCAGAATTTTTTTTAGTTTTTCTTATAACTTAAGCATTACTTAAACTATTTTCTCTTTCTTCATTAAAGTAGTACTATTTCACAGCATTATAGTAAAATTTATTGTTGCTTCACTTCACATAGAAAATGTCCATGTAATTTATTTATTGTGTGTTATGTAATACCCTTGGGGTTTGATTCTGAAAACGCATCTGCAATCATTTTTTCATCACAATTGCTGATTCCAGTTGTTAACAAGGATCATTTTGGCTGTGAATTATTCTGAAAAGTGTTGCTTCACCTCTTGGTCCTAATACGGTAATTTTCCTCTTTAGTTCAGCACTCTGATGAATAATATTGAGGCTATGAAAAATAATTACTATAAAAATATATCAGATTTGAGTTGCTCAGAATAAAACAAAAAATGGACAAAATTTACTACAGAGAAAATGTCATAATTTCTGGAGGGTTTTTCATTATCTCACTATAGTGTCTAAACCAGTGTTATTTTAGACCATGAAGCACTTGAACTAATGCCACTTACAATTCACCATTCTGATGTTCCACTCTTTTGGTCTCAAGGGTGCAGGATTGACAATAGTGGATATCAGAACTTCTACATTCACTTTTATGCAAGTGCTGACAATAGGCATCTCTATAAGGTCAAGTGTACTGCTACTATCATCAAGGCTAGACACTGATCCAGTCATGACAGTGGTTCTGTAACACAACATCAGATATGTGCCTTCATTTGAAGTGCATATGGTCTGCTTTGTCTGAATGTGATCCCTCACAGCTCAAAATGGCAAAGAGTATTTTCCATGCTGGAATTTACATTTCAGGTACTCATTCACAAACTTCATGAAATTATTTAAGAATGTATGATACTTAAATGTAATCGACGGTTCCTGAGGAATAAATCTAGATTATTTTCTAAAGGTTAAAATTATACTTTAAAGTGCAGGTTAAGACATCTCATGGTTCCCAATATCTATTGAAACAATTAAGTAGAACAGCAGGTTAACTGAGAGTCATCTGTAACCGCATATCTACATACTATCACAAGTAGTTGACATCTTTGCAATTAAATTCCGAATCTTCTGTCTTTAATTTTTAAGTAATTAACATGTCCTCGGTCTTCTCAGGCTCAATTCAATGTTTTGAATTGTACAAGTGATTAAAATTGCTTTATCTAAACAGACAAAGGCAAGATGTTAGTCACTTACTGAAAAAGTATGTGCTCACTACTACCATCATAATGAACAGATTAACAATTTCCCTTGCTTACCAATCATATCTTTTGTCTTCTTAAAATGTTTATACCATCTTCCAAATTCTTGACATTTTGCTGCTGATACATTTGCATAGTAAGTGCTGTTTACAATGGAGGAAATCATACTCTGTATCAAAAAAACACAAAACCTTCAGTCAGTAACAAAGATATTAAAACTAATTTCAACCATGAGTATATGTTACCTCAAATGTTTAAAGCAGCAAAAATAGTAAAATATAGCACTTACAGCTGATTTTTCCAAAGTAAATCTAGTTTATAACCATTATTTCATTGAAGAACTTTATTTAATATTTTCTGGTTCCCACTGAATACTTTTATTTTGTCATTGTTGATTTGATCAATATCAAGTGCTTCTTTGGTGACACCTCAAACATTGTAAAACAGGTCTTAATACAGTAGGTTATACCATATTAACAGAATTTATAAAAAAAGGGACAAATCCATTTTAATTATTATAATATATACTTACAAATGTTTACAAATGTACAGGCAGTTTAGAAGTAATAGGCCCCACAAATCAACCCCATTCTGATGAAAGAGGTACATTTGTATACAATAATAATTTGGGGCTTAACAGATGGCACCTCAATTAGCTGTGCATTTCAATCAACTTCCAGGCTGTATCTTTTCAGCTTTTATACAAGTGCCTTCAAGACAATGAGTGCATTTCCTGATAATATGATTATTTCCACAAGACTGTTTAGTCAAGCTACGGTTAATACATAAGAATTCTGTATTGTCATATTTGAACAGTGTGCACAGGATTAATCTAAATGTGGACACATATTTCTTTACCAAAATTAGATGAACTTAATACGGCTCTTCTATTCCTGAGAAATCAATTGAAGAACTGGCTTAAACAATAAACTTTAAAAAAATGTTTTTAAATTACGATTCCATTATTCTGTATGTCTGAATCCCAAACTGCATAGAGTATATATGTGAGAGTTGGAAGTTTGTGTGTTTTACTATGGTATGAAGTATATAAAAAATACAATTAAAAGAGGTCAAATAAACAATGTTCAACATTCTAAGCTCTTGGTTATTAGACCTTATCCCCAAGAGGTTTACATTTTCATAACAGACCATTGCATTGTAATGTTGTTTGAGGGAAGACATTATTTAAAACAAGACTTTACAGAAAGAGATGAAAAACATAAATAGAAACAAATAAGGAAATCTTAAAAAAAAATGAAAATAAAATTGCCACAAGCAAAATAATGCAGAGGCTGGAGATCTGAAATAAAAAACAGAAAATGCTGGAAATACTCGGAAGGTCATGCAGCATCTGTGGAAGGAAAAACTGAGTTAACATTTCAGGTCTGTGACTTTTCATCAGAACTGCCCTGATCAAAGATTACAGACCTGAAATATTGGGTGGGATTTTATGGCAGCAGGATTTTACGTTCCCGCCGAAGTCAATAGAGTTTAGAATGGCTCGCCAAGTTTATAACTCCATCCCCACCACAAAGGGGCTATAAAATTCCGGCCATTAACTCTGTTTTTCTCTCCACAGGTGCCACTGGACCTGCTGAGTATTTCTAGCATTTTATTTAAACTGCCACTGGGTACATTTTCAATATATAGCTTGAAATTATTTGGGGAAAAATGAATTTCAATGGGATGAATAACACATACCTTACAGAAATGGCTAACATTGAGGTATTGTAGTTGATCTACAATTTCCAAAATAAGGTTAAGAATACACAAAAATGACAAAAAAGCTTCATTCTCTTTTGGTAGGATTCTTGCTATAGGTCAGTGCAGCCATTTGAATATTAGCAGATCTATAAAACCTTTATGACTTGGAGTCCTAGGGTACCTTGCACTGAGGTTTTGTCTATTACACGTTGGAAATAAATTAATGACCAGACGCCAATTTTTATTAGATGATCTGAAACATGGTCTTGAGGGACACAATATACAGTGTAATAACTGAAATGAAATTTAACTAAACAAAACAGGCATCAATGACAACAATTGATTATCAGGTACTGCATTTCTTTCCTTTTTAGTCAAAGGAAAACAATTGTATTTTCCCTGCTGCCAGCTGTTCACCGTTACAATTGAATGGAGTTAGCGGCTTGATCTATTCCCTGGGACAGGTGATCCAAATTCAGCAATGAATTGCTGGTTACTCTCAATGAAACAAAAGGGATGGGGGTGTTGAGGGGTTAGGGGCACAAGTTTAATTCTTCTTGTTAATTATTTGAGTTGGTGAAAGGATAAAATCAAGTTTTTATCTTGCACACTGACCATAACATTTTTGTTAAATCTATTGACAAGAGGAGTTTCAATCCTTTGTAGTCTCCCGTCTGAGAACCTGTTGACTACAACAAGGTGGGGCTTGGCCTAAATAGCCAAGTGGTTATGGTACTGGGTTTGTAACCCCAAGATCAAGAGTTCAAATCTCACAATGGCAAACTATGAAACAATGTAATTTTGGGCTTGGCCTAAATAGCCAAGTGGTTATGGTACTGGGCTTGTAACCCCAAGATCAAGAGTTCAAATCTCACAATGGCAAACTATGAAACAATGTAACTTCATCTGAAACAGATGGAAACAGGTTTACTCAAAAAGAGTATCAAGAGTTCAAATCTCACAATGGCAAACAATGTAACTTCATCTGAAACAGATGGAAACAGGTTTACTCAAAAGAGTATCAAGAGTTCAAATCTCACAATGGCAAACTATGAAACAATGTAACTTCATCTGAAACAGATGGAAACAGGTTTACTCAAAAAGAGTATCAAGAGTTCAAATCTCCCAATGGCAAACTATGAAACGACGTAACTTCATCTGAACAGGAACAGATGGAAACATGTTTGTACTCGAAAGAGTTACAACAAGGTGTAAATATTAATAATCGCTGTTTAGCTTTAAGGAAACTAGGGGAAAATTGCCAATGATATCAGTCAAATTTGATAAGATTAAAATGATAAAAAGAAAGAGTAGACCTAAAATGTTTTAAGCCGCTTAAATGATTAATAAAATTAGCAATATCACTTCTAGTTCACCTTATATTCAAGGATCAGTGGCAGATATCCCTAATACAGTCATTCTAATCTTAACGTAAAGAATTAAAACACTTTTTCAAATATCCTCATGAGATGCCATTTGGCAGAAAGTAGGATAACTTTTGTTTGTTTGATAATTCTAGTATCCCGTAAACACTTATGGAACTAATTGTAGATGTATGATTCTTCCCTCTATCTACAAGATCCTATGTAAGTACAGACATGATGGGGCTGGAATTTCATGAAGTCTTGGAAGCTCAGCAGACCTTTAAAAATGGTTCCAGGACCCAGATTTAGAAGTCCCACTGCCATTTCCGTCAGATCCCATTTTCGGCGCTAGGAGAAACAGCTGGGGCATGGCTCACGAGGGATAATCCGGGCTGGATTTTACGTGTCCCTGCCAGGTGTGTTTTCAGAAGGGGGGGGAGGAACACGTAAAATGGGTTGGCTGGCAAGCCCACCACGTACCTGCCTGCCTCCTAGCTCACCACCATATACATTAGATGGCCGAGCACCAAAATCGACAGCCTCCCAGTCACATTTAAATGAATAATTAAAGGCCATTTAGGCTTGACAACAAGCCTATTGACCTGAATAAGATGCTGCCTATGCCAAGGTATAGTTGACACGGGCAGTCGGCCAGGAGTGGGCAAGTTGGTTTTAATGGTTAACATGAGAAAAGGTGGAAGGGGTGGGGTGGGGTGGGGGGGGGCATCTTACTCGGGGGTGCCCTGTGCACATCAGGGGCACCCTTCAAGATGTCACCTGCCCCTTCCTACCATGCCACCTGCCAACAGAACCCGGCCCTCTGCCCCACTCCCTGGGCTTTAGGATCCATCCTCGTTAAAACCCCGGGACTTACCTTTCCCAGGCAGCCATGATCCTCTTTGGGCTTTTTCCTGCACTCTCAGCAGAGTCCACTACTAAATCTGGCGCTGCTGTGAATGATGGAGCTGCCTGCCAATCGGATTGGCTGGCAGCTCATGAGGGTGGGACTTCCTCCCACTGAGGGACTGAAGTCCCACTAATAAATAATTTAGCCCACCTGCACCATGTTATTGCTGTGGGGCAGGCTTTCTCAGCACGAGTTGACTTCTGGCCGACTTTCCTTCTGGGGTGGCAAGCAGTCAGCACCCACCCCCTGCCCATAAAATGCAACCCCCAGCTCAGCAGGGCCACTTGAACTCACTGCTGACTTCAAACGGACTCCAGTTTTCGCTGTAGCAAGGGCTTTATCCCGCAATGTGGGAGTCACAAATTTTTAAGAGTAGACATAAATGCTTGAGAAGGGTGGAAAAAATCTGTAGAAGTGTCATGCTGTGAAGTTATTTAAATCCCCAGCCCTTTAAAAATGAAAAAAACTGCCTAGCTTTTTCAATGAGTTTTTAAAAAATCTATTCTAGCAGTTGCAGTAGCTATGTGTTGACATTTCCCATGGGCTATCATTATGTCATTATTAATTCTTGGCTGCTTTCCACACCTATAATTATCTCAGCTGAGGGTGTCCTGTATTCACAGTTTGACTGACAGTTCAAAAACATTACTAAATGGGTTAGCTGTCTTTGATGTGTAGTTATGTGCAGTAGGTCCATTTGTTTTTATAAGGGCTTAGGTTCTTGAGGGTATTTAAATGTTTTGAATGGGCTTTCATGAATGGGAGTGCTTTTTTACTATAATGAAGGCTGTCATAGATATTTAGATCTATATTTTATTTCTTCTCAATGTGACTCTCCTGCGGTCTGCCCATGGTGGATACTGGGTGAGATGGCATGGAGGGTGTAAGGGCAAAGGGTGGTGGGTGGGGGGGCATGGATTGTCATGAGCTGGCATTAAGTTGGCATAGGGCTATAAGGGACCATGTGCTGGTGGCAGCATGGGTTTGCATTAAGTTGACATGGGAGCCATAAGGGTCCATGGGTGTGGGTGAGGAGCATGGGTTGGCATGATTTGTGATGGGGGGCAAGAGGTATCATTGGGAGTGGATGCGGATTGATAGGGTGTAAGGCATGGGGCATGAGTGCCTAAAATTTAAGAAAACAACCTGAATAAAGTCCCAAAGAACCAAGGTGGGCCTTTTAAACAGCCTGCCTCGGCACTTGGCAGCCCCTGTGCCCGCCTCCAATCTGCACCCGGGGGCGGCTGGCCTGATTCCATTCTGTTCTCACCCCATCCGGATTGAAAATTGGCTCTGACAGAGCACTTTCTCACAAGGCAAGAAATTTGACTCGCACTTCCGCCTCGCGAGCGAAAAGTCGGCCTGAAATGCTCACCACCATCCCTGTCAGTGCACCTGACCTGGCATAACCAGGTACTATGCCATCCTAAAAAAAAGAGCTTTATAGCAAGGTCAAGTGACTGCCAAAAAAAAGTACAATATTACTTCTTTCAAATTTAGCATATTAGTCTTGTGTATTATTCAGTTATTCTTTGGCTTTTACTGGTAATTGCAATGGCCATGAGATCATTTTGCATGTGAAAATCTGAATTATCGTTGTTACCCACAGAAATGCAAAGTGCTCCACAATTTATTAAAAGAAATGCTTCAAACTTGCATAACCCTAGAGATATCCTCAAATTGGGAAACCTTTCCCAAAATAACCTTAACTCTGGGAAACATAACCTCCAAGTCCTTTTAATTATTCAGGAAGAGTAAAGTGAAAATTGTTGTATTTGTTTATTATTAAAATGGTCACTCAGTCAGCCATGTGGGCATGACTGGAACCATAAGTTTCTGTTAAGAGTGGAGTCTGTGATCCTAGTCACCCCCACAGGGCTGACTCACTGCTCTAAAGGGAAATGTAACAAACTTTACATTATATATGTTAGTAATTAAAAAGGAATTGGAGCCAGACTCAGAGAAGATTATTTTGGGAAGTACTTTACAATTCACTAAATAAGTCGTAGCATTAGACAGCATTAAAAGCCCTACTTAGAGTGATGTTACCAAATAATAAAAAGCAGCATGTCAGTTTGCTCACAAGCAAGCAGACATTGCAATTTTTGTGAGCTAAGTAGGTTTTACGTTCTGAGAACTCGTGGAGCTTATTTCACCAATGAGCAGCTATCCACTCTTCCTTTCAATATTATTTAGAAAAACAGATGTCCACTTGAAAGCGATATGAGACAGCTCTGGTTA
The DNA here is from genome assembly GCF_017639515.1 of Carcharodon carcharias. Classification (NCBI taxonomy): domain Eukaryota; kingdom Metazoa; phylum Chordata; class Chondrichthyes; order Lamniformes; family Lamnidae; genus Carcharodon; species Carcharodon carcharias. The sequence continues at coordinate 79,306,198 of NC_054469.1, read as the reverse complement.
CACAGTAGAAGCACACAAGTATTCCACATCACAGATGCAGACTATGAAAAAGAAATTTTTACTGAAGACATGCAAACCTAGATTTTGTGGTTGTAATGATGTTGAAACTGTCAGCTTTCGCTGTCACTACACTTGTGAAACTGACAGCAACTTTTGGTGTCTGCATATGCGCAGTTAAATGTGGACTCCAGTAATTGTTCTCAAGAATACCCTGCTCCTCCACAGGGTGGGCTTCTGTAGTCCTTGCAGATACAATCAGTACTGTAGTAACTGATTTGACGAGAAGTTGACTTTTTACACTTTATTCTCACTGTAAAAACCGCTGAAAATGTGAAGCCTCGTTAAATGATGTGTAACTAAGGGAAAAATTTCCCCCCCGTTGGGCTGGGGGGTGGCACAGGAGTGGGCGCAGGCAGGCCTGTCCAGCCCAGGATGACGTCCGCCAGGAAGTGCTATGCACTCCCTGTGCAGGCAGGGGAGGGAAATTCCCTCAGCCAAGAGTGCGCTCTTTTGCGCATGCTAAGTGCTGCCCCAGGGAGATTGGCTCCAAATTAAAAATTGTTAAACAAACGATAGCAAAATTTCCCTGACATACCTCCTCATGTGACACTGTCACATGAAATGGGACATGTCCATAACTTTTACTGAAACATTTATTAAATATTTTAAAACCCTCATGAAACCTCATCCTGCCCGTGGATGAGGTTTCATGCTTTTTCTTAAGCCCGCCAGGGCTCCCGGCCTGCCCGCCAACCTTAAGTTTGGACGGACAGGTCCATTACTGATGTTAATGACTTTTTCAATGGCCTCAATAGGCCACTGACGGGTTGGCGAGCGCGCAGCTGATTTGGCTGCGCTGCTGCCGACCTGAAAATGGAAATGGCACAGGATGACGTCGGGAGTTCCACCCGACGTCATCCTGCGTCATTTTACACATCGGCGAGCAGACCCCACCCCCGCTCGCTGACTGGAAGAAAGTTTTTATGGCTCATATTATAGATCATAATTGCCACTGAACAACCTCTCTGTCGCTGAGAAACTAATTTTAGAAATACGGAGTGTCATTCCCTCTGTTCCACCATAGATTTTTAAAATAATAAAAAATTTTATTTTCCTGTTAATGTTTAAAGTAATTCAGCTTCCATCTTAATCTCATGTGTAATTCCCAACAGTTATTTCGCTCTCTGTAAATGATTAAAAAATAGAGGATAATTATCAGTGCTTTTTACTTCCTGGTTTGCTGACTAAGAGAATTCTTCAATCAGATTGGCTGCTCAGTTTGCTGGATGCCTTCACTGATCTTAGATATCTGAGATCCCCTATAGCTAGCGTCAGAATGAAATCAGTGTTGTAAAAGGGGAAATCGATGCCACAAGTGTCAGGCAATGACAATCTCCATTCTGAAAAACATCTAAATTTCCCTGTGACAGTCAGCTGCATTACCATTGCTGAATTCCGCACCATCCGAGGTTTAGCCGTGACCAGAAACTTAACTTGATCAGCCGTATAAATACTATGGCTACAAGAGGAGGCCAGAGGCTGGGAATTCTGTAGCGAGCAACTGATCTCCTGACTTCTCAAAACCTGTCTACCATCTACAAGGCATAATTCAGGGGTACGATGGAATATTCCCCACTTGCCTGGATGAGTGCAGTTCAAGAAACTCAACACCATCTAGGACAAAGAAGCCCACATGATTGACAGCCTTTCTTAAACGTTCATTCCCTTCATCATCAGTGAACAGAATTATGATCCCTGTGGATACTGATAACTTTTTAAAAAGAAAGGAATCCCCGCAATGCCAATAGAAAGAAAACCGCTGGACAAGATGTCACTTTTTCAAACTTTTACTGTAATGAACCAATGAAAATCAACATAACTGAAACATTTGTTAACAGGTGAAGGGTATTTCAAATAAAAATAAGTTTCACTTTAAGTGGTCAATACAAAAGATACATCTCGCAGTTATAAGCACTCGCATTACTTCCCGCAGAAATGTGGAACCACGAGCAATCTCACAGTCTTTCCAACTTGACCTCTGCAATGTAGGATCTGTCACTACCTACTCAATTGTTTCATTCTTTGAGTCACATTCACTAGCAGCCATATTCCATCCAAAGTCACCAGACACAGTTTACAGCAACAAGGCACACGTCTATGAACCCTCACTCACTTGTGTCATGGCAGTCCTGGTGGCACAGAAAGCCGAGAGACTCCCTTCACTAACGCCTTTAGGTGGTTTGGTTGGTTCAGGCAAAACTGAAACAGCAGCAATGCGTCTTGTCCAATCCACAATCCATTGCCCTTCCAGTCTTTGGCATTCTGCTCTTTCCAACTGTATAACACAGGGCTAGATTTTATGCTCACCTGGAAGTGTTTGAAAACAAGGGGGTTCATAAAATCCATTGTGTGGCCCTCCCAACCATTCCCAGCCTGTCTCCCATTTTACTAGAGGCAGTGGGGGTATTGGGTGGGCCACCCTCATTTTGGCCCATTGAGGCTCTTAAGTAGCCAATTAATGGCCATGTAAGAATCTCATCCCACTCCCTCCATTATTTTAGTTATGGCAGGGGAAGGCCCAGGTCAAGTGCCCAGCAGTTTCTAATGGGCAGACTAGTTGTAGGCAAGGTGGGCCACGTCCATTCTGTCCATCAGAAGCACCCACTCCCCCAAGTCATTCTCCTGTATAACCCTCCCAACTAACCTCTCAAACTCACCCTCAACCCCATCGTTGGGGCCCCGGACATAACTTCAACCCAGCCTCCATAACCTCCTCTTCTTCTGGCTGTAGTCCCAGCAGTGGGCACCACTCAAACCTTGCACTGCTGGGACTACAGAGCTCCCAGCCAATTGGAATAGCCAGCAGCTAAGACGAGTCTTCCTCGCCAGATGGGGGTGAAGTCTTGCCCTGAGCCAATTAAAACCCTTCCAAGCTTAAAATGATTGTGCGGCAGTCAGCTTTATCATGGGCAAGCTCCCAACCGACGTTTCATTTGGGGGGGCAGGGGAACACAAGTGACCTGTAAAATCTGCTCTCAGAGACCTGTTTCAACACCAGGACCGGTTCGACAGCTGCCAAACAGAAAACTGTTCCGCTCAGAGGGAACCTTGTTTGTTTCCTCTTTACACAAATTCTTAGTGCATTTAGAAAGCTCAGGCTTCCCCTCCATGCCCAATATCTTTGCCCGGCTGCCTAGGCCTGTGCTGCGATGTTCTGCTGTGGTGCTGCTGCGGAATTCTGTGATGAACAACTTATCTCCTGGCTCCTCCACCTACAAAGCATAAATCAGGAGTGTGATGGAATATTCCCCACTTGCCTAGATGAGTGCAGCTCAAGAAATTCAACATGGTCCTGGACAAAGGAGTCACTTGATTGACAGCCTTTCTTAAACAGTCGCTCCCTCCACCGCCAGTGCAGAGTGGCAGCAGTGTGTACTAACTATAAAAAGTGCTGCAGCAACTCGTCAAGTCTACTTTGACAGAATCTTCCAAACCTGTGTCCTCTACCACCTAGAGGAACAAGCACAGTAGGTGCATAGTAACACCACCACCGGCAAGCTCCTCTGCAAGAAGTGCATCATTCTGACTTGGAACTATATTGTTCCTTTGCTGTGTATGGGTCAAAATCCTTGAACTCTCTCCCTAACATTGTGGATGTCCCTAAATCACAAGGACTGCAGCAGTTCAAGAAGGTGGCTCACCACCACCTCTTCAAAGGCAATTAGGGATAGGCAATAAATGTTGGCATTGCCAGCAATGCCCACATCCCATGAATGAATAAAAGAACAAAGATCAATTTGTGGACATCCTTCTTTAAAGTCACCAGCAAGCACCATCCTTTTACTAGTGATCAGTCAGTCAAGGCCATAACCTCCTGCTAATTATCACCCACCTTTCTCCCTCAGCTTTCAGATGATATGTTAAACCCATGCCCTCTCGACTCTCTCATGATGCCATACTATTTTGAAGAATTTCAGTAGAGTTATCCCTGGTATCTTGGCCAAAATTTATTCCTCACTCAACATAACACAAAAAATCTTCTAGTCATATTTTTGTTTGTGGGTGGTTGATGTGCAGAAATTGGCTGCCATGTTTCCTTCATTACAACAGTGACTACACCTCAAGAAAGTATTTCATTGGCTGTAAAGCACTTGGGGATATCTTCAGGTCATGAAAGGCACTATATAAGTGCAAGCCTTTCATTCCTTAGTTGATGAATTATTACTCGTACACGTTGAACACTACTTGGAAGAAGCAAAGGTACAGGACGTAACTGGTTGGAGAACTTTAATGCTGACCACCAAGAGTGGCTCAAAAGCACCACTAATGGCTGAACCCTGAAAGACACAGGGCTGAATTTTACCTGACCCCGGCGGGCGTGTTTTCCACAGAGGGGATGGGGCCATGTAAAACAGGGTAGGCACCCTCCCACCACCTTTCCACCCACCTTTGAGCTCTCCAACAAATTACAGAGGGGGCAGGCGGGTGCCAAAATCGGCAGCCCATCCGCCATATTTAAATGAATAATGAAGGGTCATTTAGGCTTGGTATCAAACAAACTGACCCTGATAATACATTGACCATGCCATAAAACATTTGGAGTGGGCAGCCAGGTGGGAGCGGGCAGCTTGATTTTTTAAATCAACTGCCTAAAGGGTGGGAAGGAAAGAGGTGGGGGTTGCTCTTCAGGGGCTGCCCTTTGCCAGTCGTGACGTGCCACCCCCCCACCCCACCACACCCTTAGGTCAAACACCTCCTTCCTTCCTACCCACTCCTCCCTTTAAACCCACCACCTCCTCCCATCCTCCAGTCCTTCACCCTAACCTCCCTAAACCCTTCCAGCCCAAGAACCCAGACTTACCTGCTCCAGCAATCGATCGTCTTCTTCTCCTGTAGTCCCTGCAGCTGGGACTGATGCCTTCTTGGTGCTACCGGGACTGATGACCGGCAGCTCTAGAGGGTGGGACTTCCTCCTCAATGGAGTGGTGGAAGTCCCACTCAGCCCTATTTAGTCCACCCCGCAGCACTTCATGGCTGCAGGGCAGGTCGACGTGAAACATGTGGGCTCCCTCATACTGATGTTGTCTCAGGGGGCATGCCATCCGGCAACGCCCCCCCCACTCCCAATATTATTCAGCCCATAGTTGCCACACTGGACCTGCAGCAGATGATAAGAGAACACTGGAAGGGAAAACTCTACTTGATCTTGTCTTTAGCAATCTCCCTGTCACAGAAGCATGTTATGGGAAGAGAGGTTATTGCAGATGATTCTCTAGCTATGCCTAGGTAGATAAGAATTGAACCATTGAGTACGGCCCAGCAAGCTCTTTGATGGTGGAGGAGGAAGATGTGGTCAATCACATCAAAAGCTGCTGACAGGTTAAGAAGGGCAATGAGGGATAGAGTACCTTTGCCAGAGTCACAGAGGAAGTCATTTATGACTTTGCTAAGAGCTGTTTTGATGCTGTGGCAGGGGCAGGAACCTGACTGGAGGGATTCAAACATGGAGCTCCAGCAAAAATGTGCAACACTATGCTCAAGAACTTTGACGAGGAAAGGGAGTTAGAGATGGGGCAGAAGTTGTAAGGGTGGAGAGATCAAGGGTTGGCATTTTGAAGAGGGGATAATGATGGCAGATTTGAAGAAGAAAGGGACATTACCTGAAGTGAGGATACTATTTACAACATAACTAATATTGCAGCTAAAACATTTGTACCATCTACAAGGCACAAGTTCAGGAGTGTGAGTATCAGGAATGATCTCCACTTCCCTGAATGAGTGCTGTCCCAACAACACACAAGAAGTTCAATACCATCTGGGACAAAGCAGTCCACTCGACTGGCACCCCATCCACTCCTTTCACCACAGGAGTGATAAGCCTGCAGTGCATACCATCTACAAGATGCACTGCAACAACTTGCCCCCGACGTCATCACGCCCCATTTAAATTCTCAGGAAGGCGGGGGCACAGCAAAATCAACTGCGGGCCAGCTGACCTGTCAATGGCCAATTGAGGCCTTTGACAGGAACATTAAAACAATTAAAGGACCTGCCCATCCAACCTTAAGGTTGGCGGGCAGGCCAGAGCCCTGGTGGGAACTAGAAAAAACATGTAACCTTATCCGCCAGCGGGATGAGGTTTCATGTAGGGATTTAAAAAGTTTAATAAAGTTTTAGTGAAATTTATGAACATGTCCCATCTCGTGTGACATTGTCACATGTGGGGGACATGTTAAGGATTTTTTTTTTCTATTTTTAATGTTTTTACAACTGTCAGCGATCTCCCTGAGGCAGCACTTAGCCTCAGGGAGATGTGCGCTCTTTCGTGCATGCGCACGAAAGAGCGCACTCTCGCATTTGGGGAATCCCCATTCCCTGCCCACACAGGAAGCACATAGCGCTTCCCGCCGGACGTCACACTGGGATTAATTGGCCCGCCCACTTAAAATGGCGACGGGGCCTGATTCTCCGGCAGGGATCAGCTCCCCGCCCCCCGGAGATTGGGTCAGGCCCACCCGCTTGGAAGGCAGAAAATTCTGCCCATGATCTCTACCAGCCGGAAGGACAAGAGCAGCAGGCGCTTGAGAACATTATCAACTCCAAGTTCTCCTCCAAGTCATAAGACCATAATAAGATCATAAGAAATAGGAGGAGTAGACCATTCGGCCTCTCGAACTTGCTCTGCCATTCAATAAGATCATGGCTAATCCGATTATGGCTTTAACTCCACTTTCCTGTCTGTCCCCATAACCCTCAATTCCCTTGTCGATCAAGAAGTCATACATCATAATGAATTGGAACTATATCACTGTTCTTTCATCATTGGTGTGTCAAAACCCCAGAACTCCCTACCTAACAGCACTATCACATGGACTGCAAAGTTTCAAGAACCACCATCTTCTCAAGGGCAACTGCGAAAGTGCATAAATGCTGGCCTTTCCAGCAATGTCCACATCCCATGGATGTATAAATTGAAAAGGAAAACGGAATTCTGGTACAAGTAATAAAGAAATCTTTGTGAAAATATTTAGCTCTTCGTAGGTGGTCATAGATTCAGAATTTTTTTTATACATTCACATTAATTTTAACAAATGAGACTGAAAAGAATTTCAGTTATGAAACCTCATATGATTAAAAGTGGGATACAACCATTATTTCTTCTTTGTGTAGGGGCTCTACAGCCATTCATCTCTGCACTGTGTGCAAGATTACACTGCGGGTCAAGTATCGGTTCCTAAATCCATGGCACACACATGGTAATGCATCTGCTAAATCTTTTTCACAGATTAAACTGCAACTCACATGAAATATGTCTATCCAATCGTTAAATTAAAAATATGGTAATCCTTACTGAACTTTGTCTTCATGTAAAACTGAGTCAAAACTTTAGTGAACATTATTGCTTAAGTTTGTATGTTTTGTTCTGTACTGTAATAACATTGACTTGGCATGTTCTGTCCTAGGATTCCTCTAGACTAAACAATATTATGGGCCAAATTTGTTAAAATCCATGGCAACACCAAAAAGAGGCCACTGTACTGATATCAATATGTTGATTCAGAAAAAGAATTGCTACAGCAACTCCTCAAATTAACAAAGTTTACTAATTGATTATTAGTAAACTGGATTTTTTCATTTCACTTAATCATTATACAGTAAACAGAACGAACATTTAAGATCCTTTAGATTCAAAATTCTGTATGAAGAGGTTAATTATTGATGTACAGTAATTGAGTGACTCAGGATTTTTTTTAATGAACTACTCCGATCTTCTGTTACCATCACCCTTCTAAAATGGAGGATATTAAAATATAGATAATGATGTTCTAATGAATGTAAAATATTCATGACAAACAGGGAGTTGGTTTCTTGTGTATTTTTTTCAACAGATATGAAGTAACCCCTAATCCTTTTCTTTGCACTTTAAAGCAACTAAAATATGTTAATAATTCATAGGCTATTGCCAAAGGTAACTGTAGTGTATTAACATTTAAGAACAGAAATGTTTTATAGCTCTGGAGCATTTTCTTAGAAAGTAGTTTTTTTTATTTAAGTTCTTGGAGTAAGATAAAGCTAACAATAAATGGCCAATTGGCAAGTTTAAAAAGCCCTGTGTACTTTGCAAGAATAAAACCAAGCAAAGATTAAAGGAAAAAGCAGTATCCTGGTATTCATGTGAGATCATGAAATAGATGCAGAATTATTTATGCTATTAGTTGCTAGCTAAGTTCTTTTTAAATAAAGATATGGGATATCATAAAGATACGGTAAGAATACTATCAACATTCGAAAGCACCTTCCAAACCCCTGACCTCCACCACCTTTAGGACAAGGGCAGCAGATACATGGAGACACCACCACTTGCAAGTTCCCTTCCAAGCCACATACCATCCTGACTTGGAACTATCACTGCTCCTTCCTGCTGGTCTAGCTAACGATGTCCGCATCCCATGAATAAAAAAAAAATCAACAAAATCCACAAGATGTTTTTATTTAACTATTCTAGCTACATTTAAATTTCTTGCAAATAAAATTCAGAAATGTTTATGTTCAATAACATTATTGCCAAATATTCAGTATAGCAGCCTGAATAGATAGCAAGTGTTGCTCATGTATGAAGGAAATTACAGCTACTAATTTCTAGTTTTCACTATTATCAAATTGATGTTCCTTATCCGTAAAGGAAAATATTTTGCTGAGGAAAACACTCCGTTAAATTTGATTGACCTGTTTCAATTCAGCATGAGTATCATTCAATTTCTGAGGAATTTATGTTTTTCAAATGTAAGCACATTTTTGCCTTATTGCTTGATTTCAATATATGTGATTGTCATTTCTTCATAGTTCCTCAATCAAAAGTTCGATGGTGTTATAATTAATGGCTTATGATTTGTTTATTTGAATGTAAAACTGTCCTTCAGGTAAGAACATGTTCAAAAACAGTATTGAACTGTCAGTACAACAGCTGTTTAACAAGAATTTACATGGCAGCTACCTGCCTCCGACCAGGTTCGAGCTAGGCAGACCATGTTTACGTTGCTTGGCTCCTGACTGGCTGGAACTTTAACTGTCCTGTTCAGAAAAGAACTCTACACATACCTGGATACATGCATGGGCATGGCTGTTTCTCAAAAGTTAGACATTTAAACAGTCTGAGAACAGGAAGGAGAATTTTCTGCTCTCACTAAACATCTAAACTAAGCTCAGCTAAGTTTACAATTGTTCAACCAATCTCCTGAAAGCTTTGCAAAGCAGGTTTGACACCGCACTGGATTTGTAGGGGTGTGAGATTACCTCGTCAAGGGAATTTCACATTGCTTTGCTCCAGTCAGATTGGATCCTGACCCTGGAATAACACTGCCAGTTTTAACAAGACAATAGTGAAATCATAAAGGATTGGGGACCTGCCACTGGCAACAAATTAGAAAGACAATTGCAGCTCCCAGGGGATTACACCTGACCCACATCTACAGAGATGCTTTAACTCTTTCCACCTGTAATTCCAATTGAGCAGACCAGCAACCATCTGTAGTATATATCAGTTTTAATGTTATATCAGTTTTAACAGAACGTTACTATAGACTGCAATGACTGAAAAAAATAAAAACAAAAAACTGCGGATGCTGGAAATCCAAAACAAAAACAGAATTACCTGGAAAAACTCAGCAGGTCAGGCAGCATCAGCGGAGAAGAAAAGAGTTGACGTTTCGAGTCCTCATGACTCTTCAACAGAACTTCAGTTCTGTTGAAGTGTCATGAGGACTCAAAACATCAACTCTTTTCTTCTCCGCCGATGCTGCCAGACCTGCTGAGTTTTTCCTAATGACTGAAAGAAGGCTGGCGAGACAAAAGGTGGGTAATCAAGAACCTTTCCAACTGCATGCCAAGTTTTATCCTATAAATGTGGAGGATTAGTGGCAAGAAGGGCATCCGGCTGTAAAACCACCCGCCAAATCCAAAAAATAATGGTTGATATGAAGGATTATCGACCAGCATTGTGGCAATCCCATGTAACATGGGAAAAGCCAAAAGAGGAATCAAGAAAGCAAGCCAAGCTTTATCCTAGTAAATCTACTTTAAAAATGCAAGTAAACAAACAAATTTAAAAACTTACCTCCTTGTTTTTGTTCACAACATGTATGAGTTTGGAAAAAGGGAATGGGAAGCACATAATAAAATACTGGCTAGCCAGCTGAAAATAGTTTCAGAGGACAATGGTGAGAAGACAGGTTGTTTAAATAAACAAAACATTGCATTCACATAGACCTTTATCACAATAAAACATCTCAAAGTGCTTCACAAAATGAATTGTTTTTTATTTTTCTGGAATGCAGTGACCTTTGTCATGTAGACAAACACAAGATCCATTCTGCCACGGAAACAAGGGAGTCAAAAGTTATGGGGGGTAGGCAGGAAAGTGAAGTTAAGGGCACAGTCAGATCAACCATTATTTAATGGCAGAGCAGGCTCAAGGGGCCAAAAGACCTACTCCTACTCTGTATGTTCTTAACATCCTACAAACTGCAATGAGATAAATGAATCATTAATCTATTTAATTTCTTTTGATATTGGTTGCAGAGGAATGTTGGCCAGGATGCGGGTTGAATTCTTTGCTCAATTATGCTGTCCTCTGAACAATGCCATGGGATCTTTAACAGCCTCCCGAACAGACAAATGGGGTTCTGGTTTAAACTCAGCTGAAGTATTGAGTACAGTTTTGGGCACCAGACTATAGGAAAGATGTGAACGCATTAGAGAGAGTGCAGAAGAGGTTTACAAGATCGGCTCCAGGGATAAGAAAATTGAGTTACGAAGATAGATAGGAGAGGTTGGGACTGTTCTCCTTGGCGAGGAGAAGGCTAAGAGGATATTAATAACCGTGTTCAAAATCATGAGGGGGCTGGATAGAGTAAATAAGGAGAAACTGTTCCCATTCATAAAAGGTTCAAGAACGAGAGGGCACATGTTTAAAGAGATTTGTGAAAGAAGCAAATGTGTTGTGAGAAAAAATCTTTTACATGAGGGTGGTTCGGGTCTGGAATGCACTGCCTTGAAGTGTAGTGGAGGCAGGTTCAATTGAGGCATCCAAGAGGGTATTAGATGATTACTTACATAGAAACAATGTGCAGGATTACAGGGAAAAGGCAGAAGAATGGCACTAAGTCATACTGCTCATTTGGAGAGCCAGTGCAGACATGATGGTCTGAATGGCCTCCTTCTGCATTGTAACAATTCTGTGATCCTGAGTGCAGCTTCAATAATTCAGCACTCCATCAGTACTAAACTAGAGCATCAGCCTAAGTTATGCAGGGCTCAAATCTAGAACCTTCTGATCCAGAAACAAGCAACTTAAACTAAGGCTGAATTTATATTGGTGTCAGTGTGGTGCCTGTGACATCAGCTCCTGAAGAGTGATCCTATGTAACCGGTGGCAACTCCAACTTAAACCTGCTGATTCCTTAGGATTTATCCTTGGATTTTAGCCTTAGTGAATGTGGTACCTATACTTTAGGCTTGCCATTGGCAGTGGAAGGACTGCACACCTTGAACTGGTAGCGCAAGCACTCCACACACACCTATATAGAAGCTGCTACAGCATAATTTATATATTAAGATATTTTAAAACAGTTTCTTTTCAAAGTCTGTTAATATCTAGTGTTGCTTAGCTACAGTTATTCATTCACAAACATTCATCAGTATTTCAATGTAAAACTTATGGAAACTCCCACGTAAATAAAGTTTTATAATTTCAATATTCACATAACTTCTGTTCCTTGCAATATCCTTTCAGAATTTATATATTTAAATTATAGAAATATTATGGGGTAGGTTTTGGTCCACGGCCATTTTCTTGCTCAGCCTTGGTGCTGTAAAGCCAAAAAGCCTGAGAATTGAGGGAAATTAATCCTCAGGCCTCAAGGAAAAACTTTCTGATGATGGTCAGACTTTCACAGGCCCCATGAACTTTTCAGTGGGACCAAAGAATGTGCAGATTGGGCACAGTTTGCCTCACTATTAAATTGATATACTTTGCGCCTCTTTTACACCCTAAAAACGTGAGCTTGGCATACCAATCATTCCCCTACATGTCATTCTTCGAACACATCCTACATAGTATACGTTCTGGAAGTTTTTACTTTATTTAAATATTGGAATTTCTTTTGTCATAGCAATTAATTGGCAGATTTTGTAAACTAAATTGTACTGCAGAAATGACAGTAAAAATAAAATGTTTTGTACATAAATAATCAACTACCAAATAAATATGTTAAACTCTTCTTTCAGTGGTCGATGTTTTTCTAGCAGAATAACTAATTTGGTAAGGTTTCTACCTTTATATAATCAAAATGTGTGTGGATCCAAAACTATTCAACTCTTTTGAAATAAATTAATTTGCATGAAAACCTTGACCTTATCTGTCTCTCCTTGGAATCAGAAGCACATCACTGTCAAGAATTTTTGCTACTGTAACATCAAATGACATCTTTTAGCAGAACACATCATTCCATTGTAATGAAAAACATTGTATCCAATATTAACACCTCTAGCAATGAAAGACTTCTACGATTACAAGTTAGTTTTGAGTTCAGCAGACACAAAGTCAAAACTTTAGGATTATAAATGTTAGTTGAATCCCAAAGATTACTTGGCAGTGTTTAGCTCACTTCCTAGAATCCAGTCTTTGATTTTAAAAAAAGTACATTGTATGGAATTTTTCCAATAAAGTAGAACATTTCCAGGTTTCTAGTTATTTTCTGGAGTAATCCAGTACCAAACTACACTTGTAATGGACGTTACTCTAAATTGGGACATCATTACTGTTGGTTTCCCTAGAATGAGGCTGTACCAGATGATAGGGAAATTCCTTACAATGTACAATAGGAAGAATATAAGTTTCAAACCATGAAAATTACAGATGACCTTCTACAAATTTGCAATGGTGACTGTTACAGATAGCAATTAGAGAAATGCAAAACCTCAAACCACTTGTAAGATTTTTGGAAAAAAGATTTAAAAAGTAATCATATATTTTTGATTTTGATGCAAAAATGATGCTGCAGTCCTCAAAAATGTAAATAAGTTATCTGTGGTTCAGGTTTTATTCATTATTACTCTTTCTAAAATACTTTAGTAAAGCCCTATTAAATACCTGGGAGAGGGGGCATTCTTTTGCCAGTGTGCTCTGGTTCATTTCTTTCAGTAGTTCCTTCAGAGCATTTCTGACGGTTGTGTGTGTCCACTGTTCAGGTGGCAAGTCTTCCAGTTTTGGGCAACTGCATGATAAAATATATCATATAAAGGGGGGGAAAAAAAGGACATTTCAGGACTGGTTCCTGGTGCAACATTCCTTCAAGATAGACAGATTTCATTTGGCACATCAAGCAGATGCATCTAGAGATTGCTCTCAGTCTCCTGATTGTTCTGATTAGTTAATTACTTTATACAACACATCTGCTGTATTGATGCATGAATTATACATCAGCTGCATGTGGCGACTATTATTTCTTGTTACTTCTACCTTCTTGCTCCAATGCGTTTGGTAAAATAATTCAGGCATTTAGAGATGTGGAAGTTAAAGACAGAGATGAAATAGTAATGATGCCATGCAATTGTTGAGGCCCAGGGACTTGCATGTTGTGACTAACCTGTGTAACTGAATTTTCAGTGTGACCACATGATACACATCCTGCAGCATGTCTGCTACTGTGGCATCCGGTGCATCTGTCACATATGAGAGAGGGACTGGATTCCACTTCCCAACCTGGATCAGGCCTGTGACAGTCAGCATTAGGTAGAGTGAGAAACATCAGCTGTTAATTCACCTACAAGATGCTAATACTTTTAAACAGGCAATAAATTACATATCTTAATTATTTTGCTCTGTTTTAACATTATTCCAGATTTCCTCCATTTTTATGTGTACAAAAGTGTAATAAAAGACCCAATTCACCATAATGAATTGAAAAAGGAGCTATTGCTCTCCCTACCCCTTATCATGAACTGGCTCAAATATACTTAACAAGTGTCATTACTGGAAGTGTAACCTCTTTTTGTGTACCAGAATTAAACACAGGCAAGAGTCAAAGGAAACCTAAATTAGAAAAAAACTAATATAAAAGGATTTCAAATGCTTTGTTATATATTTCAATATTGCAAATCTTTGTGCGAACCATAAATAGCTAATACTAAACAGTGTTGGTTGAGAAGTATTTGAAATAATTGTATATTTTCCCTGCTTAGATGATCAAAAGGTAACCTAAATATAAAATCATTCTCCTCCCATAAAAAAGCATACAGTTTTAAAGATACAACATTCAACTCAAAATTTGCCTTATGTATTTTAGGTATATTTTGTGTCAACAAAATGGATCCATTAATTTGCAGCACAATAAAACTTATACAGCACATACAAAATAAATGCTGTTTTTATACCTAAGGTTCATGTCAAAATCAAAATGAGTACTTACTGCTATGTAAAATGGATCATTTAAAATTCAAAGTTCTGTATAAAAAATTCCTTTGTTTTCTACTGTAGCCTCAAATTGTTAAAGAAACAATGTCCTCAAATTTCATTGCCAGATTGATTTGCCAATATATGGTGCGCATAGAAAATGTTGTAGTTTTCACTATTGCTCAAAATTGTTACCACTACGCTAAGGAGCCTCATTACAATCACAGGTAGTGACAGGACATTTCCGAATTTTTGGCATGGAGCTCTATATTTTTGCATTTTTCCTCTTTTGGTTGTGAATGTAAACAGATTTTTCATCCTTGCATATTTTAGTAACATCACCTGAAAAAACATTTAGCATAACTTTTGAAAATAGCATATTAAACATAATCATTATGATGGGAAGAAATAAAATGTAGCCTTTATTCTAGGTCAGGATGTAAATATGAAATGATGTACCTTTAGCCTGAGCAGCAGAACTGTGGGAATATCCAAGAGAAAGCAGCGCCATCTCCACTAGTTGATTAAACAACATGTCCTTCCGTACCAGAACAAATTCTGCATGTTCTTCCTTACTTTCATACTCGATAGGACTTTCAAAGTGTTCCACCACACAGAAAACAGGGAGCATATTTCCTACAAAGAATAAGAAATGACTTACATATTTTAATGTTGTACATTTTAAAGGAGGTGCAACTATCATTCTACAAGATTTATTAGTACCTACTGTAAACTATAAATCACTATAAATGTGGCTATTTTTAGAAAGCAATAAAACTGCATATCAAAAACAAACATATTTATGGATCACTTGTATGAGCATCTGAGGAGACTAGGTTGCCAAAGAACCCACAAGTTGCATTTCATGTAGTAAAATGTAAAAATCCCTTTGGCTCACTAACAGGTTTGGTCGCCTGCTTAGCTTTGTAGAATGATTAGTAACTGCAATTTTTAATAGGGAAGTAATTCAAATCTGTTCAAAATCATGCATTACACAAAATTATGTTCTGTCTTTACAATGATATATTATCATTTAAAGCTTGATAAGATAGCCCACTTTTCTCTCCCAATGTTATATATCTGGTAGTTCTAGAAACTGTTTATATAACTCTTAAGATACTGACTAAATATGACGTCATTAATTTCCTACCATCTTTTTTCCAAACAGTCATCATCTTTCTTCTTTTAAAGTGAATAATCTTTCATGATCTTATACTTCACTGGCTGCTTCCTATTACTAATACTTGGCTAAATTTCCAGGGCCAGCAACTTTATAACCTTCTAGTATTAAAGCAGTAAGTGATGGTCACCAATCAGTTCTAAAAATATTCAATGATGTATATATGAAAGGCAGCATGAAGCTTTCGCATTAGGTTTATGAGTCTATGTAAACAACACATCTGCTGTAAGAAGTAATCAAGTGTATAGAATCCTTGTCTAAAACTGTACTGGCATCACAGTCTGCAAATATCATATAATGCCAGAGACAGCTGAAATCTTCTATTCAGGAATTTATGGCACTTATAACTTTTGAAGGGATCATAAGACTGTTTGATTCTGCTCCAGTTCTTGATGGTAAATGTTAATACACTCTATTTGAAAACTGTAATAAATTATATTTTTGGTGCTTTTAACCTGGCTTCCTTTATACATATATGCACTTGGCTAACAATCAATAAATAGGGTAATCAAAAGCAGAGGCCAAGGAATTTGCTGAAGTGCCTTTTTCCAGTTTTAATAGATAAAGATCTAACAATACAGACTGCTGTGTCCATTCATTTCATAAATAATACATTCCTTGTTGTCTGTAAATAGAGGAAAAATAAATGATTGTATGATAAATGTTATGGCAGCTTGAAAAATAAATTCTGCTGCCTTCAAACTATTTTATTTTCATAAATATCCTGGCTTGTGCAAGGATTGCATATATTTAAACTGTGCTCTGAAGGAAATTTGCTTTGCAGTCAACTTTGCATTACCACGGGAATGTTAAACCACCTAGATTCCTATTTTTATTTATATATTCGATATTAGTGAAAGCAGGTTGCACACACTGGTACCTTTTTTATTACCGATTTTCACCAGCTGGCCCGTGTGTTTGAGTGAGCCTCCAGTCACTTTGGCACCCATGCTACCCAGTCTGTTGCGGGTGGAGAGACTCCCATTCTGGTCCAAGCGGGGGATCTTAGCCGGGGTACCTTTAGGATCAATGAGATTGTTGTTTTTTTCTGAATTCTCCTTCACTTGCACTGTTTCACTGGGTTTTTCCATGCTCACCACCAACTCTCAGAGATCACCTACCAAGTTTAAAGAAAACCACTTCAAGATATTACTGAGGTCAGACTCAACAACAAATATAGAGGATTAATGTGGAATGTCCAGATTTTCTATCATCAGCCTTTTTTTATTTAAAAATTAAGGTCTTGAAACCTTTGTAGCACAACATGTCCATGTAGCTTTTCAGAAAGACACAAGATGCAAATCCTTCAGAACAGGCTCCAAGGATGTCAAAATGCAAGGACAACTTCATTATCTGGAATTAAGACTACTACAGTGAAAATGTTGTCATTTTTAGGGTGCATAATTCCTCAAATGACGGAATATTCACAAATTTGAGGTCCAGAGTTCAGACTTCAGGCCTGTGTACATCACAAAATGAATGGTCACATCTCGAAGTGTTCCAATTTTGACTTGGTAAACGATGATTATAATTACAACCAAATGATAAAATGCCCATTGCAGTATGCAGGGTTTCTATCATTGCATGTTTTCATGAACTACAGCAAATTCCACTTTTCATTGACTACTGTGACACAAGATTGGTGCTAAAGGAGGCATTCTCATCCCAGCACCGCAATGGTAACCTGCAGCCTAGCATTTATGTAAGTAAATAATGCACGGTTTCATCCTCAGCCCCTACTTCACAACTTTTTCTGTGCTACCAGTTCCATGCATTTTAGAAACTCCACTCCAGGATTTCACGTTTACATGTATTTAGAGAAAAAAAGACAAAGAAACAAACTAACCAAAGCGGTATGGGTACACACACAAAAAAAAACGCTGTCGTTATCGTGTGGCATCTTTTTCTGAAAAAACTACAAGAAATACAATTCCGATCGCAAACAACTCACCCACTTCTCTGCGCGGAGCTAAAAGGCAAACTTCCAAGGCATAAGAAAAATAGCAACTCTTCACTTCGGACTCTTCGTGAAAACTAACAGCCGGACCGGTTGGTTTCTGGACAACATATAGCTTCGAGATATTATTTCTTTTCTTTTTGAATTTGATTTTCTTTTTTTTAAATGATCTTCTTCGTATGTAGGGGGTGGAGAAAGGGTAAAGAGTCTAGTTGGGGGGGGGAGGAGAAAAGACAGCTAATATTTTGATTAAAAAGGAGGAACTTGGGACACAAAACGTGATATATATTGTTTTCAACCCTAAAAAGTCGTGGACTTTTTGTTGTTGTTTAAAAGTCCAGTGAAAGCTGTGGTGTTTTTAGTGGCGGTGGCGGCTGTCCCTGAGTCTCTCTCTCTCTCTCTCTTCCTCAGTCAGGACGGAGCCGAGCGGCTTCACATTAAATTATTAGTTGCTTTGAGACTCATCACTCCTCTTCTCTTCCCTTTCTCCTCTCAGTGCTGAGAAAATAACCCTTCCAAAACATCACGGTTTTTTTAGGCAGCGACAGTCCAGCCGGGCTCTGCCTGGTTTGGGCTGCCTTTCGATTGCATCACTCCTTGTAACTGTCAGAGCAATTTGTTCAAGAAAATAATAAAAAAAAAGGACGGGGGGTGGGGGGGGGGGGGAGAGAGTGAGAGAGGAGGGAGGACAATTTCCGGCTGGCGCGCAAGAATTTTTAATCAGCTTGATTACTGTAAGACGGCTCTGCATTTATTACAGATAATAATACCACATGATCAAATAATTATAGCACTGGCTCAGCCTCAGGGCTGGAGAGAGAGAGCGAGAGGGTGGGGGGAAGCACAGTCAACAACAAACAGGAGGAGCTTTTTAACTCGTCACTGCTGCATGCCATCGGCACTGTCAGTGAGTGAGAGTGTTTGTAAGTAAAAAAAAACAGTGGTATTGGGGGGTGGGTGGGGGAAGCATGAGGAAACAGTCTTGACCGAAGCAGAAACAACATACAGCAGATAGTCAAAAGCTACTGGAAATGATTTCATGCATAAGAGCATGATAGCGTTTGTTCTGCGGGAGACGGCCAGATGGATGGTTTACACACACACTCGCACCTGCACACGGACATAGACCTAAACATACGCATAATGAGTGCTAATATGCATGAAGGAAGATGCAAGATACGCATACATAAAAAGGTATACACGTGTTTATATTTGCGTGCCTCTTATTATGTATGCGTGCAGGTGCGTGAGTTTAAAATGTAGATTTCAGAAAGTCACAGTCGCAATATTTTTCGGGCTTTTTTAACTGTCCACCTGTACTCTGCCACTAGCCTCTTGCTCCTGTGCTTCTTTAAGTAGGCAAGAAATTGTGGTTTGGACCGTGGACTTCTCTCTGTGTTATCAATGATCTGTGAATAGGTGACAAATGTTGATTTTTGTTTCTGAGTCAATCCTGCCCATTTCATTCCCTCCCATCTTATCCTAAAATGGGACACTGCTGCAATACAATAATGCATTTAGTTAAAACTGACAATATTCACCCGGCGAGGCAGACATGTTTAAGTTGAAGCTGTTATTCAAACTCTCAGACATTTAAGTTGAACCCTGTAATTAGATTTTAAGCTCATTTCGTTTTATATTTATTTACCCATGTTAGATGTAATGGAACCAACTTTTGTAAAAATAAACAACTTTTAGAAGATATGGATTTATGGGAAAATCTCAGTAAAATGTCACTATGGTTAAAGTTAACATAAAGGTGAAATGGTGAGTCAAAAACCCTAAATAAGATGAATGTGAAATTAACATTTGAATGCCAGCATCAGCCAAATATATTAATACTGCAAGTTGAGTTATGGGGCTTAATTTTTCCTAGTTCTTTTGACCATCATAACCTATATGCAGCAAATCTGCAATTTCTTGGACTCACACTGGTAGATGAACGAAGCAGAGAGAGACCATATGGTACAAAGTGATCCTGAATTCTTTTTTATTTATATGTATAATATATGATCTGTAATGCTGGAGAAGAAAAAATGTGGTGAAACGAGTATTCTAATATGCTTCAATATTTTGTGAGTTTCTAAAATGTTAAATACAAATACAGTAAATACACTTAAAGAATAATTTGGCTGCATCTAATTAGTAGTGTTCCCAAAATAGAAAATGCTGGAAATACTCAGCAGGTCAGTCAATGTCTGTCATGAGAGCCGATGAGTTAACAGGTGTAGACTCTTCATCTAAATCATCCATTCTCTCCACAGATGCTAACTGGCCCAATGAGCAATTTCTGTATTTGTTTTGAGTTTCCAGCATCTGCAGATTTTGAAATTATATTAAGTATATCCTGCCTCCTGATCATAGCCTGATTATATTAAATATTAAAAATTATCTTTCTTTTGTTGTATTAAATAAATAACAAAATGATCTGTAATGTCTTGGATTCATTCCTATAACTGAACCTTGTTGAAATAAATTTAAGACTAATTTTTCTCCATTCCTTGAAGCAGCTCATACCATAGCTCAAAGAAGAATTACTGATATGAACTCTTCCTTTATTGGATCCCAAAGAGTGCTTTAACAAGGTTTATTACAATATATGTATAACAATGATATGTGGTTGGCTGTTGTCTGTTCCTTAAGCAGATGGATAGTAAAATCCATCAAGTACAACTTTTCCTCTTTACTTTACACCTGTCAAAAGGAGAATTTCTTACAAGTTGCTTCTGTTTTTATGCCTGCCTGTAAATTTGGATAACTTACTATCACCATAGAAACTGGAAACCAGAATCACACATGTGGCATAAATGAATGCATTCACAATGCATTAAAAATTATTCCATAAGTTATAATATTCCAGATCTTATAACCCATGAACAATGAAGTCATGTGTGAGTTATGTCCCATATGGAATTAGTGTGGACGTATGTTTAATATTCTACTTATGGCTTATTAATAACAATATTCAGCACTATTCCCTTAAGTTTTTGAAAACCTCAACAATTTTTTATTTGTTTTAAAATAAGATCTTTGCGCATCCATTTATTTCAACAGACACAGAATAAAACAGTGCGAAGGAGTATGCTCAGTAGCCATGGGATTTTATAGGATGTAAGTAACCCTTGTGTTAGTGCAATTGATAATCTTCAATGCCTTAGGGGCTACTTTTAGGACGTAAATTAGGATATGTTTCATCGCAAACAAAAAGTAAAACATGGGGAAAATTGGCACTCTTTGACCACCTTAACCTATGTAGACAAGAGATAGAGAGGGAGTCATTACACCTGACAGACAGAAAACTAGGTATTTACAAAGAGACAAAACACCATTTAGTGGAGACAGGAAATAATTACACATAAACATGACATGCCTCAGGCCTGATCTAACAGAGCATCCAGCTTGCAGTATGGGCATCAGCCCAATGCAAACCTTAACCCCTAACATTCTGGAAAGTCTCATTACATTTGGACTGTAACTATTTTCCTCTTACAAACACTCGGTTGTAGACTTACACTTTACATTAGGTGTTTAATTCCAAAGCTCACACATAATGCACATCTATTTACTAATGTGGACATGAACTAAATTTAAACAATTAACTAAAAAAGTAAAACATTTTGCAACATCAATATTGTTCAACCATGGGGCATAACTCTTAGTAAGGCCAAAGAAAAACAAATGATTGCACATGAGCATATTTAGACAGAATAAGCAACAACTCCATATCATCTAATTAGTGGAATTTTGTTGTGCCAATTCAATACTAGAGGGTCACAGAGAGGTAGAATTATATATGACTTTCCTTGAACTAGTATTTAAAAGCATAAACCAATAACAATGTTGAGGTATGTATTAACTTGATATATGGAGGGCACACTCAGTAGATCATAGGTTTCTAATGATCACCTAATGTTTTACAATTAATGCTTTTAAAGGAAAGGTGGACACTATGGACAAATGATTGCTCCCACTCTAATCCCTTGACTGTATTTAGTTAATTAATCTCATCTGTGGGTAGGTGACGATATGGTGGTTTAAAAGGCTAAGAATTCCAAAGGTCAAGGCCGTAGGGACTAAATCAGTCACTGCCAGTGGTGTAATGTTGGGTAAGGAGAAATCTGGTGTTAAGAAGAAACAAAGTAGGAGAAGATCACCGAGGCAGGGTGGGATTATGCCTAGGTAAGATTTGAAAATGAGGACAAAAATTTTGAAACTGACAAGTTGGATAGAGGCAATCAGTGGAACTTGGAGAGGACAGAGTGATGAGGTTATGAAAGTTATTGCAGGTGTGGACAGACAGGTGATTTGTCATTTTCAATGATTTGAAGCTCCAGAAGAGTTGAGGCCAGTCAATTGACTTTTGGAGAAGTTGAGCCTGGAGATGATGAAGGCATGGCTGGGGTTTCAGTAGTGGAACAGGTGAGGTGGAGAAAAACAATTTTCTGGAGGTTGAACTAAGTGGCTTTGACCGTGGAGGAGGTAGACAAACTTGGGGTCAATCAAGATGCTAAAAATTCTCACTTCCTAATAGAGTTCATGGGTACAGTGAGAGACATTCTACAATTGGCCCCTGTAGCCCTGAAGAGGGAAAATATTCTGTTCCTGTCCTCCTGCAAAGTGCACAAGTATGAAGAGTGTGGAGGCAGGATCACAATGTGTGTGATGCCCTCCATAATTGCTGACAATTGATTTTAAAGGGGCAGCATATCCTAAAGTTTTGAATTTAGTGTAATTAAATGTTAAAATATATTAAGGATTTCACATTTATAAGTGAATATCGTGAAATTTATCCAAAAGGAACCCCTGGATGTTCAAAGATCTCACCCAAATGGCATCTAGTCAATAAATTCAAAAATGAGTGGCAACAATTAATCCTAGATGAACTATTTTAGGGCATTTCTCTTGAGAAATTCAAGTAGAATATTTAAAGGTCTTAGTTTCCTTCCCTAGTGTTCTTTTTTTGCCTCTTCACTTAAATGCATGGATTTCTTGCAAGGGTATAGTTTTGGAAGATCCAGCTGTCATTCATTTGTGAACCTAGCATGGCAGTAGGTTATTCAACTGTAGGGCCATTACAGCCAATTTTGCTGCCAGAGTACATGGAATCACAGGATTCAATAAATAGTGATCAACAGTGAGTACATTTACCTTCATATGCTGAGGTGCTAAAGTCAATTGTAGCAGTATGACTGTCATTCCTGCTGAGATAAGCTAACTCAGCAGAGACCTGGATCAAATCTGAGATATTCTTGGTTTGTATTGATCAACTGTTCACTGGGAGTTTGAACCACCAAAAGTCTCAATAGGAAAACCACTGATACTCGGAAGCATTTTAAATTAACTCATTTGAGAACAAGTTCCCATTGTATAAAAATATATATCCTGAGATTTTAATGTTTTTTATGGTTCCAAAGACATGGTTCATCTTCCAGTCAAGTCAAATTTAGTAACATATATATTCTTCTACAGCACACAGTTGCTTATGCCAAGGATATTTCACATATGTTGCAAACTAGATACATCATATTGCCCATCATTTCAATGGAGCCAATATTAGAGTGAACAAGCTGTGTTGGTGGAGGTATGACAATTCCTTTTTCTAATTATTAAAATAAGCACAGAAGCTACATAAGTGCTATAAAGATACTGTATATATAGCGCAAAGCTCGTGAACAATACATATATCAAAGCCAGCGTTTAGGAGGTCTATTCAGAACAGTCAATAATCCAAGGTGAAGTGTTGTACAGTGAAAGCTGTACTTAAAAAAAATATGCTTCAGCAAGGATTTTTATCCCTGCTGCTCGTTACAAAATATATATAGTGATTATCCCACCACCTGCCCCAAAGCAGATGAAAATCCCATCTTTTATCTTCTAAGGACTTTGTTAATTATCAGGTGCTTAGCACAAATTCACAAGGTCATTATGGATGAGGAAGACCATTCAGCCCATCACATCAATCTGTTCCCTCCCCTCCCCGCCACCCCCCCCCCCCCCCTCCAATTGCAGCATGCAATTGTTCCTTGAATGATTTCAGAGCTTGCCCTGCACCACTCTATTCAAGGATCCATTAAACTCACCAGATCACTCCAAATCTTAATTCTATTGAATTTATTTCCACCTAATCCTGCCATTCCAAACTTAAATGTATCCACTGGACTGCAGCTTACAATGTAAATGGAGTGCATGTTAACATGAACAGGTACAAATCAGTAGTAAGGAAAGAGGTCATTTGAATTTAATTGATTTTGACTTCAACTAAATCATTTTGGTTTATTTAGAAGAATTAAAATTTGTTTCAATTTGGACCGCTGCAAATTTGGATACATCAGACGTGGTCTTTGTTAAAAACGTTTTCTGTTACACTAAAGTCTTGCACATTCAACCAAGAGTGAAAAATAGGTGAATTTAATGTATCTTTCTGTGGGCAGTTAGGGGTGTGTTCATTGAGGTAAAAAATATCAGTACTAGAAAATGGAACACCCAGTGTCAACATCAATCACTCCAAGGTCAGCTATGCACAGCGAGAAGTAAATTTAAAGTTCCCTCTACACTATTCACTGTTATACTTTATTTCCAATCAGAGAAATCACCTCCTACTGAACTACTGTGATATTTCCACTTTCCACACTTTTCCAACCTATGGCCTACCAAGTGAGCCTGCCAGTACATTGCCAATTTGTCATCCCATAGCCATTAATTGCAGGACTTGCCAGTTTGAGATTGCCCAAGCTCATTTTACATTTGACCTTTGTAAGTCTGTGGAAGAGGAAACCTTCATCCCATCATTCTGCTCACATTTTGAACCTAAACCTCAAAGATGGACAGGCAACAAACAAAACAACAGCACCATCCAGTTTTTTCTGAGAAGCTTACTGGTTTGTATCAGTTTTGAAGTGATTTAGTATGGGTAAATAACTTCATTAATAATTGGGGAAGAATGTACAGCATACTCTCTCATGTTAACAATGCCCACATCTCTGGAATATAGGAAGACAAGCATGAATCCAAATGTTTAGGACTCTAACTGTGGTGGGGAAGTGTACAGAATATATTGAATTCATAATAGTTTTCTGTATCTGAATCCCTGATTGTCCAGTGGAGAATCTTCCCTACTGAGTAACCAGTTTATAACATCTGAAGTGCATATTCAAAAGATCTGAACACAAGCTCTTTCAGATCCAAGATTTTAATTTACCTTAATGCTTATTCAGAGTCAGTGTATATGTGGCTATTTTAAATCAAATTCCAGATTTGCAAAATAAAGCATTGATATCAAATGGCCACAACTTGTATAGTTTTACAGATATGTAAATCAAGATTGATATGCAACAGTACAAAATAAAGAACAACGTTAGAAACCTTTGCAGTCAAATTTAAATTAAATAGGGATATGGTCCTTTTTATGGATGCTAAAAATGTAGATATTAATAAATTAATTTTAGTTTTACAATGTTATCTATCAGTCTTATATTGGTATAATGTGGAAACTATATTAAAAATTTACACACCATGAAAAGAAATGAAACAATTGGAACTCCAATGCCGTATTTGTGTATTGGTTTATGTACTCCATATCATAAACTGTCATTAGAAAACCTGATACTGATATAGAATCTCCTGAACTCAATGCTCCAGCTTAGACACAGCATGTTATTGATCAAAATCCAAAGTATTTCAATCTATCTGCACAAACAGTTCACTCTACTTGTGCAAATCCTACTTATAAATAAATGTATTTGGAGTTTTGAGGTGGAGTTGAATTTAATCCTGCATGCAATTAGAGATCTCCTCTCATTAATTGGATTCAAAAAGTGAATGTACTCTGAAAGACGGCATCTAATCTAATGCTAAATTGCATGAATTAAATTTGATTTGGCATTCCAAACCCTAATTTGGAAAGATGGAGGATGTGAATGTTCATGATGCACAAAGCTGAACATAAAATTATATTTCTTTGTAATCCTTTTATGAAAATCCCCACCCTCTCCCCTCAGTTCGTGTTGTACCTATCCTGATAACTCATTTTCTGAAGCAAAAGCTCTGAAATGCCTTTCTTTTGCCTCAGCCAAAGGTTTGCCCTATCTGTAATTAACAGGCTCCAAGACCACATTCATCACATTTTCAGATTGTGGGATTGAAAAAAACTTCCAGATTATCTTCCATTGCTTTTCCCATGTACAAGGTGCTATCAGCATGTTTCCCTCCTCTCTCCACTCCTCAGAGGGGATGTTCACTTCCTGATACCCTTGTCTGTTTTGCTGCCATCTCAATTTATGGCAGGTCCTCCCTTTCCAGTTTCCCATGCAACGGTGGCCCATGCATGCACCATTTTATATTCTTGTCTGGTGCCCCAATCACTCTTACCTGTGAGCTGATAATTTAAATTGTCTCTTCCCAATTTAGCATACTGTATGTGCTGCTCACAGTGCAATCTCCTCTCCAAAAGTGACCACATGGAGGTCAGTTGATTGTCTTGCTGAATATTTCTCTTCTATCTGCAGTGTGATCCTATGTTCATCACTCAAATTCCTCTTTCCAAACCCACCCTGATCTCTCTGCCTTGACCTTCTGTTTCCATGTCTGTTTCTCACATCTGTGACATTCTTTTCCATTTTGGAGCTTTAGTTCCCTTCCACTTTCTATTTCACTGCCTGAGACGTTTTTTGCTTATTATCCAATGTTTTTCACCCTTTCCCACCTACCTGTATACCGGTACAGAGATGATGAAGCCCATTAACTGTGTTTTTGTGATCACAAAAGTGGCTTTTGATTTTACCCTCTTTGTTTTGTGGAATCCTTTTAAAGATTACACATACCTTTCAGTTTCTAGTTCAGACAAAGGGTTAATACCTGACAGGCTAACCTGCCATCACTCTTCTGCAGATGCTGACAGACCTGTTCTGCATTCCATCCTTTTATATTTTTGCTGGAGCCAGAGTTGGATTAATGGAGAAATGCAAAAGCTGAGCTTTGTTACTGAACTTCACGCTAAATGGTCTGGGTTTCTTGGGAATATTGACTGTAAAGCCAAAATATAAATACTTCAGTCCCCATTCTGTGATCTTGGAATGCTCTTAAGGGGCAGTTTGACTCGCAGCTGCTTATCCTGTGCCTGCCGCTGTTAGCCTATTCACCGATTCAGTAGTGAAAAATGGCTTTTCCTTCTTTCTCAGTTTTCCTTATTTTGATTACTTTCCATACCTACCGTTGCTCCATCTCTCCGCCTCTTCAGTTGTCTTCGCCTTCTAACTCTGCCCTTGTGTTTTTGTAATCTGTAGGCCTTAGATTAACCAACCCAGCCAGTGTTGCGTAGGAAAGAGCGCCTGCTTCCACCACTAGTATGGTACTATGGTATGGAGAATTTAATCTGTGTTTTAAATGAATTAAGAAACTGAAATAACCCGAAATCACCAAAATATGATTGCGGTAAATCACCAAACTGGGATGTGTGAACTTGTCAAGTGTTTCTTTAAGGCCGCCTTCAAAATTGAACATGTTCACATAGGTGCTATCCAAACGTGCTCCCAGGTGTGCTAATGTATCAAGGACCCTCTGGGCATCACTAAGTTTGCCACTTTGATGGAATGCCTCTCGTTATAATTTCACCGGAAAAATGTGTGCGTAAACGGGAAGTACAGGTTTTGCACTCAGGTCGACTTTTTTCCGGTAAAATTAGCTACTGGAATGATATACTGCCACGCAATTATATAAATATGTTTCTTAATTGTATTTGTTTCAAGCGCTGTAAAAGGCAACACACATTAGAAGCGGACTAACAGAGCTTCTCCTACCATGTTTACCTATTTCAAGTGAATCATGCGGGTCAGCTCCACCAACAGAATAATATCTATGCCCAAATATAGATATGTTATATTGAATTTGGTTCTGCTTTAATGTCTGAGATGGGTCAGTTCGCTTGCAGAGGGAGAGCCTTAGATAAAATATCCACTTATGGTCCGCGACGCAATGGGAGTAATTTTAACCTAACTGATCAGGCGGGAAACATCCAGGATCAGGTGAATCGCTGATTTTACATGTTGCACAATATTGTTCTTTGCTGACTTCATTGGAGTGTAAATTCGTGCGGGATGTGATCCAAGTGCTAGTAGAGAACTGTCCCCACTGCCTCATTGTGGGACAGTGCCTCGCCTTGGGCAATGTCTCATTATGGGCACTATCTGACTATGGAAAATGTCTTACCTTGGGAAAAGCCTCGCCATAAACAATATCTATGGACAATGTCTCATTGTAGACAATGTTTCATCTAGGCATTGCCTTACCATGGGAAAAGCCTCACCGTGGGTAATGCTTTCTCATAGGCTGCAGGTAATGTCTCATCATAGCAAGTGCCTCATGCCTCACTATGGGCAAAGTCTTACTACTGTCAATGTCTCGCTGTGAGCAATCTCTCACCATTGTTGCCCTCATTCCAGGATAGGGAGTGAAGGTTAATTTGCTTGCGCAGTTTCTTCCTCCTGTATATTCCTGTTTTCTGGGGGGAGTCCGATTAGGACCTTCAGTCTAAGAACTTTTTTTCTAAACAAATATGTAGAAGAAAAATGTACAGGAAGAGATTGGAGTAGCCTGAGGACAGGTAGAAAACAGGCAATTGAGAACTGAGGTAGAGGCAGCCCAGCAATCCTTGCAGGCTAGTTCCAGAACAGCAAGTAACTGGAAAAAGAGTTAAAAGAGATTGAGAATGAAGAGCAAGTGTAGAATTCCTAACCCGGAAGAACATTTGTTGGTGAGATGCACATGTTTAGGTGGGCCATTGTGTAGATTAGAGAAGCCTGTTCGATTTATTTTCTTAGCCAATCTAACGTTAGTTTTGTTTTATTATATTTCACCGTCGGTGTGGCCGTTTATCACATTTGGGATATAATGCTGTGAAGATGAGATGTCATGATTGGCATCTTTATGATGGTGAGATAGATCAGCTCAGGTAAACATTTAGTTAGTAGAGACGGTGGCTTATTTTAAAAATCAGCGATAATTGATGAACTACGTAAATGACAAATATTTCGCAATAATTTGCCACTCAGCCCATTCGAAGAGTGTTGATGCAAATGAAGGCTCAACCACAGAATGTTTACAGGTAACGTCCACTTGTCCATAAACATAGACTTTACTTGATATATAGTACACTAGCTGATAGGAAGAACTCAATAAACACATGACGGGTTTAACGTGAGGCTTCCCCAGTAAAGAGTACAAGTTCATTCTGCTGTGGTTCACATTTTGACACACTAACAGTATTGCAGACAGTTAATCTATCCATATAAATGACACATACTTATTGATATCAATAGTAACTATCGTGATATTTCATACAGGCAAATTAATGTTACGGATCCGGACATTTCCTTTCTGTACAGGTGCATGTAAAGAGTATCTAACGGGGCTTTTTTTTAAAGTTTCTTTTAATTTGAAATAAATCCACAAAGATTTTATCTTACGACAAGTGTTTTCTTCAGGTTATACTATTAAAAAGTTAAAGTGGTTCCAGGACACGTCAACTCCTAATAGCTCATCAGACAAGCACATTCGCAAGGAGCGCGCACAATCGTACACAACACATTGTTCAATGCAGTATAATCTATGTCAAACTGAAAACAATTCTTTCACAGATCAAGGTGGTAAATGTTGCTACAAAAGCACCCTCGCCGCAACTGTACACATAGCCAGCCACAAATCACAAGGGGGTTTCAAACAAAGGTAAGTAACATGCTCAGCCGGGTAAACAGTACCTTAGAATTGTCGTCACATTTAAAGTTCCTGCTTTCTCCCCCAAACACTGCAGAAATAAACTGGAGCGAATGCTCTGCTTTCGCCTCGTTCAGTAAGAAAATATCTCCGAAGTCCTGAGACTTACTGATTTGCAAAAAAAACTTCTCCCGGATCAGCGTCTTGTGCGGTACAGTTCACAACAGATTAAAACAGAAACACTGATATCAGTGCGGGCTAGAGTATGGGACGTGTCTGGTGTAGTTTATTCACAGGAAATCAGCCTGGTGAAATATGCAAACACTTCCAGTTGTCGTTATTTGTTGAATGGAGGTGAACCGCAACAGGAAAGGGGGTGGTGATGCTGAGCTTTCAGTACAGCCATCCCGAGGCAGGCGCACCTTCCACGGGGTGGGACAGAGAAACAGTGCGGCTATCAGCCCTCGGGACGGTCAAAGCCGCTCTCCGACCCCGCAATGTAAAATCCCACAAACAGCCTGCCCAGTGATCTGAACACTTTAAACACATCGCGCCCTGCATGAAACTGAAACTAACAGAGAAGGTTGGGCGAATATTTTAGGTGGGGCAGCAAGAGCATCGCATCATTTACAAGGGAAATTCGCCACTCTGAATTGGAAAGACACTGGACTGGCTGGAAATGCGTTAAAAGAAATAATAGAAACGAGGTTGTTAGAGCACACCGTAGTTTAGTTTGGAAATGATCGGTTGCAAAGCGAATGAATTTCAGAACACGACTCACCGTGGGTCTTGTAACCTCACAACAGGAGTTTTAGTTCAAGATCCCAGTAACTTGGAATTGGTAGTTCAGGAATACTTAACCTAAACACACAGCCTGGGGTGCGATGCAGCAAACTCCTACACACACAACAGCTTGACCATTTGGTTGAGTGCGACGATGTATTTGTTCTCTGCAATTTGTTTTTTTTTATTATTGAATATCTGCATTCTCTGAGATTATTATTATGGGGGAGAAACAGAAGCATAAAGGGATAAACGGCGAACTCTATGTCGGTAGTAAATAAATGGACAGTTTCTTTACACTGCAATTTGAAGATTTTGAAATCCTCGATATCATTGAATCTGAATGCTGGCTTCTCCAGTGAGGGGCTGGTCTGATAACTTACCAGAATGTTTCATACTTGCACCTACCTCTCTTTCCCATCCATTTCCAGGGCGCCAAATCCCTCCTAAGTGCAAGCTTATAAAGGAGTTTCTTTGCTCTGGATAAAATGACATTGGACTCCTTTGTCCCGCAATTTGGTCCATTAAACACCTATTGATAACTCAGGTGTCTTACAATACAGTGATAGTATGTTAGCTCTTTTATTCTCACGTGTAGGAGTAAAATGTTCTCTACTGTTTTCTTATTAATTCAGCAACATAAATTCCAAATTCTAAGCAGTATGTCTTCTTCGGTTTAATAGTTGGTCCAGGTAATGCAATTAGTAGTGTGTGTTTTAAATACTGAGCCTGCAACGATACATTTAATATAAGTTTTTGTTATCTTTACTGTGTCCTGTAGTCAGGTCAGTTAGCAATAGCTGGAACGTGAATTCATGTTAGGTTAAAATAAACATATTTTATCATCAGAAATACATGCACTGTGTCCATTTGGAGAGTGGGGGTTTGCAATGAAGAGCGAAGAAATCAAATTGGCGTTGTCACTTCCGTATGATTTAGACAAATGTTGTTCTCGGTTTCATAAATATGAACAACTTTAGGTCGACTGATTCCTGTTATCGAGCCCAGCTCCTTTGTCTCAATAAAACTTATCAACCAGAAATTATTCTTATTGGTTCAAGTTGATAATTATATCAATTTAAAGCTAACTGTAGTGAGGTTTATTTTTTCTTCTGTACAGAAATAAAACGACACAAGAATGTACAACAGTTAGCCTTCGACACATTTGCAGCAAGTGCAAATGCATGCTGCAATATCCTCATGATAATATAAGAATTATAGCGACATGTTGATGTGTAAACTTTCCTTAGCTTACCAAAGCAGTTTTCTGAAAGTATTTAAATATTTAGTAAGGGTAGGTATTTCTTTTTATCTCATTATTTTCTTAAACTTTTACTCCCTTAGTAATCATTGGGGTATAAATGGGAATGCGTACTTTAGACATGCTTTTTTTCCTTAAGGTATCATTTACTTTGTGTGTGGTTGTATTTTACTGTTGGATGCAGCATGTTCAAAACAAGACATAATTGCTGATCTATTCAGCAAGGCGCCAGCCCACGTAACATTTTATTAATAACCAGGCGGATCCCAAACAGCTGTACTTTAAATATTGTTTTAGAGTTTAAATCACATTATCCGATTTATGGTGCCACGCAAAACAGTCATACTCTTTTCATGTAATATTTGGGACATTCTTCAAATTGAGTGAACCGAACAGAAATAAAATGACCATTACCATTTGAAGGAATGGTTCTTTCAACACTGCATATACCTGAAATTATAATTTTGCTGCTCACCCAACGTTCACACTGCTTTAAAATGTTACAGTCATTTTATGTTTAAGGGCTAATCGTGCATCGCTGTATTGCAGTTTATTCGCTGATTATAAATTAAATTGCCATGAATGAAATTTTGACCAGATATTATAGTTTTGATAGATTGTGTTTAATCCCAGCAAGCCTGTCCACTTGGTGGCGCACTCCATAACCACCTGGCCATATATTCCCAAAAGATCAAGTTGAAACACAACAAATTTGTATTTTCAGGATCTGCCACATTTTACGGTCATTGTTTCATTGACTACATTATGGATTCACCGCACATCCTTGTTTTACTGTTCTTCACTAAAAAATATAAACTAGCCACATTATTGTGAAAATCAGGTAGAAGGTGAATGAACAACGTCAATATGTTACCATCATTACAAAGCCGATGCCTTTATGAAAGAGGTAGCATTTTATGTTTTGGCTGTTCTACACTAAAAAGGCTCTAAACTGGCCACGTTCATCAGAATCAGATTCGGTTTCCAGATTTAATATGAAGTACAAATTCATTTTTTTTAAGTGTAAAAGGCTAAAGATGCCAGGTTGGAGTTTTTTGTATGATTTCCGCCCAGATGACAGCTTAATCAAATGCAATAGTGCAAAATATTGTGGAATTGTAAAAGTGAGTTGCGCCCATAAATAAATTGGGTCCAAGTATTAGCGATCCTTCCTGTCTGTTATACAGACACTTCACCCAATCCCATTAATTTTAGGGGGTGTATTGGCTGCAATCCTTTATTTTAAACATTTCTGAAAAATTGTTTCAGTTTTCTTCAAGAAGCGGAGAAACTGGCAATGTATTCAAGGGCAATCTTTATGAGTATTATAAAGTTTAATCTTGATCATATGAGACCAAAATATTGAGTTGACTTCATTGGCGTGATCAAATATTGCTACAACAGCTTAGTAATATTTATGAAAATTAAGAATTTTGTTTTTCATTAATTTACATGTGCATTTAAATCATGCTTACTTTAAAAGAGAAAAAGACGGATATTTATTTAAATAATGATTTTCGTGACCTCAGGAGGTCCAAAAGCATTTTACGCCAATGGAATACCCTTGAAAAGCAGTCACTGCCAATGACAGCCAATGTGCTGAGACCAAAGTCCCAGAAGAGGAAAGGAAATAAATAGTCAGATGCTTTTGGTGTTGGTTCAGGAATAAATGGTGGGCAGCAGGCTGGGATAACTCCCATGATCTTCTTCTACACAATATGGACCAAACGCCAAGGATCAGATTTCAGGCACTTACTGAAAGTTACACTTCTGACTTGTTGCCCTCACAGAAGAAATCAGTTTGGATTGTTGAGAAAGATTGATTGGAACCTGTTACCATGTATCTTTCCTCTGTTGTTTTCAACACTATCTTTAAGAATTAGATACCTCTATAAATGCTGCCCATAAATTCAAATCTTTCAATTTTTGTTAGATTGGATTTAGAAGGGATCTCTAATTTTATATATCTCTTAATTCTAATTTGTTACAGGCATCACCAAAAACAAATCATGGCTTGTCATTTTGCAGGATAGAAATCTGCATTTTAAAAGCTGCCAAAAACAACCTTGTTGAGATGACTTTGTAAGTCCTGGTTTAATTTCTTTGGCTTTATTAATATTCTATCAATTCCTCGTCACAGTTACAATAAAAAGTGAAGTTAAGCAGATAGGAACATGAAGTGATTTCATCATTGATTTGCTATTTTCTCTTTCCCCTTCGGGCACTCACTTTTCTCGTGCACTATATGCTCCCAGACTTCTACCAATTTTACCCTGGGAGTTATCTATTAGAAAGAATTAACAGAGTAACCTAGCTTGATGCATCTCACAATTTCATCTTCCCTTTGAAAATGTGGCTGAAACCTGCTCTGTGCTTGTTTCTCATGGTTGAAATCAAAAACAAGCACATTATGCAATCAAACAAATATTCAAAGTAATTATTTATGCTGTATTCCTTACTTCATTTGTGAAAAAATGCCATTCTGCTGGAGCTGTCTAGTTCCTCAAAGTAAGATGGAACCAAAAGGTTGTGTTATTTTGCCAGTAAGAGTCTTTAAAAATATCAATAATTTATTAACATAGTACATGAGTGCGAGCAATAATTTATTTGAAGGTCAAAATGTGATCTGTAGTTATACATGACTGCTTTTGAGAATCATTTCATTGTTGGTAAAACCGCACGATACTGGATAAAATATTGAGAGGTTTCAGAAGTATAGTGTGGTACATGTACACATCAATCTTACTTTAATTTCTTAACATAAAGATGTAGACTCACTGTAATATTATTTAGCAAACCGTTATTTTAAACTAAAACTAAACTAAACTGGAGGCCAGTTTGAGAAACGGGGAAGGGAAGGACAGCAGAAAAGTATAGAAGCAAAGTAATACAAATGAGGGATGAAGATAGTGAGGACTCAGGTAGGTGATCCAAAGGAGAAGAGAACAGGATCTGATATGTCTTACTTCTAGTTCCTCAGTTCAATGTACTAAGACTGACTTACTAGATCAATATTTTATATGGATTCATGGAGCAACTTGGAATATATATTGGCCTGGATTTTGTGGTCAGTGGCAAAACCTGGTGTTTACCACTGACCTGGAAGAAGATCCCCACAAAGATTTGGTGATCTCTGTGGCACAGACTTCCCCTTTCTTGATGGCAGTTTAAATCTGGTGCCACCTGATATAACCTTCAGGCAATGCAGCAGCAGTGATGTTAGCAAGTAAGGCATTCGTACAAAGTGGGTATCTCTGGCAACTCCAGCATTTATTGCCCATCCCTAATTGCCCTTGAGAAGGTGCTGGTGAGTCACCTTCATGAACTGCTGCAGTCCGTGTGGTGCCGGTACTCCCTTGGTGCTATTAGGTAGGGAGTTCTAGGATTTTGACCAGTGACAGTGAAGGAACGGTGATATATGGGATACAGGGGAAGGTGGAGAGTTGGATCCAAAATTGGCTCAGTATCAGGAAACAAAGGGTAATATTCGATGGATGATTTTGCGAGTGGAAAGCGGTTTCCAGTGGCATTCCACAGGGCTAATGCATTAGACTTAAATGTGGGAGGTATGATTGGGAAATTTGCAGATGACACAAAAATTGTCCGGGTAGTTAATAGTGAAGAAGTTAGCTGTAGTCTCCGCAATGATATCAATGGTCTGCCTGAGTGAGTGGAAAAGTGGCAAATGGAATTCGATCCAGAGAAGTATGAGGTAATGTATTTTGGGAGGACAGATAAAGCAAGGGAATACTCAATAAATGGGAGGATGTTAAGAGGGTTGAGGAAGTGAGAGACCTTGGAGTGCAGGTCCCTGAAGGTGGCAGGACAGTTTGATAAGGCGGTGAAGAAAGCATATGGAATACTTTCCTTTATTGGATGAGGCATTGAATACAAAAGTAGGGATGTAATGATAGAACTGGATAAAATGCTGGTTAGGCCACAGCTGGAATTTTGTGTACAGTTCTGGTCACCACATTACAGGAAGGACATAATTGCCCTGGAGAAAGTACAGAGGAGATGTACAAGAATGTTGACAGGGCTTGAAATTGCAGCTATGAGGAGAGATTGAATAGACTAGGGTTGCTTTCCTTGGAACAGAGGAGGGTAATGGGTGACCTAATTGAGGTGTACAAAATTATGAGGGGCCTAGATAAGGTAGACAGGAAAGATTTGTTTCCCCGAGCTGAGGGTTCATTTACCAGGGGGCATAGATTTAAGATGATTGGTAGAAGGATGAGGGGGCCCATGAGGAAAAGCTTTATCCCCCAGAGGGTAGTGGACGCCTGAACTTCAACTGCCTAAGTAGGTGATTGAGGCTGAAATGCTCAACTCATTTAAAAGGTACCTGGATCTGCACCTGAAGTGCTGTAACCTGCAGGCTACGGACCAGGTACTGAAAAGTGGGACTAAAAATGAGCAGCTAGGTTATTTTTTCTCTTTTTATGGCCTGCATAGACATGATGGGCTGAATGGCCTCTTTCTACACCATAACTTTCGCATGGCTTTATGGTTTTTTATTTCCAAGTCAGGATGAGTAACTTATAGGAGAATATACAGGTAGTGTCCCCATGCATCTGCTGCCCTTGTTCTTTTGGGTGACAGAGGTCACGGGTTTGGAAGGTGCATTTAGTAGACCCTTGGTCAGTTGCTGTCATGCATTTTGAAGATGGTACACACTGCTGTCACAGTGTAATGTGATAACTTGATTGGATTAAGATTGAAGCTGAAATAAAGATGAAGAACAACTTGTTTTTAAAAAGCCCTTTTAATGCAATAAAACATCTTAAGGCACTTCACAGGTGAATTATAAGACAAAATTTGACACTGATTCACATAAGTGTCCACCCTCCTGAGAAGCGTAGAATCACTGACAGCAATTTCAGGGGCTGCATTTTCCCCTCGTCGGGGGGTGGTGGGGGGTGGGGGGGGTGGGGTTGAGCGGGGGTGGGTGGGAGTGAGCGCGAACCTGATCTGCGCCAATTGGATGCGTGCCGTCATTTTACGTGGGCGGGCCAATTAAGGCCCACCCAGTGTAACACACACCCGGTAACGCTGAGTGCTCCCTGTGCGGGTGGGGGGGGGATTCCCTGAGTCGGGGCCTGTGCTCTTTTGAGGTGCCTCAGGGAGATTAGTTTAAGTTCTGAAAAATTTAATAAAGGAAAAGAAAATTTTTAAGGACATGTCCCCTCATGTGAAATGGCCACATGAGCTGGGACATGTCCATTAATTTTTTCAAATTTTTTTATTTAATTAACGAACCTTTCATGAAACCTCATCCCGCCCATGGATGAGGTTTCATGAAAAATGTGAAGGCCGCCTGGGCTCTTCGCCTGCCCGTCAACCTTAAGGTTGGACGGGCAGCATTCTTAACAGCTTCAATTACTTTGTTAATGGCCTTAATAGACCTTTGACAATTTGGCGGGCGTGCAGCCGAACTGACAATCTAAATGACACGTGGTGACATCGAGACGCCAGCCCGATGTCACCACGTGTCATTTTACACGTCGGCGAGTGGGCCCCGACCCCACTCGCCGACTGGAAAATTCTTCCCCTGGACTTCTGTGTTATACTGCTTGTGTGCAGACTCCAGAAGTTGCTGTCAGTTATAGTGGAGAACGTTAACAATTTCACCATCATTATCACTGCAAAGCCTGGGCCATTAAGATGGACATAATCCTTGGGTATTCATTGCATTATAATTCATTTCAGTTTCTCTTAATTGTAAGTGAGGTGTACAAAGTTTTTTGTGAAATTTTTAAAGTACTCATCTAAGAGATAATCCTGAGATGTCAGCTATGGTTCAGTGGTTCAACATTAGCGTGTGGCTATGGACATTGTGAAATGGAATTGTGTTAGAAGTATATGGATTCATGTTCCACCCCAGAGACATGACTGTCAATAGGCTGTCAACCTAGTGCATTACTGAGAAAGTGTTGCATAGTTTGAGGTGCCATCTTTTGGATGAGTGCTTAAACCAAGGACTTATCTGCCCTTTCAGATGGATACAAATGAATAATGGTGCTACTTCAAAGAAGAGCAGGGAAGGTTCTCTCATTGACCTGGTCATTATTTATCCTTCAACAAACATCACTAAAAAAGATCACCTGGTCATTATCACATTGCTATTTTTGGGAGCTTTCTGCATGGAAATTGGCAGCCATAGGTACTCAAGTTCAAATGAACCTCATCTCTTCAATCTCTTCTTTGCCTCCTATCACTGGTCCTCTATCCAGCTCTACCTGTCCCACCCCCTCTATCAGCTTATATTTCACCTCATTTCTCTATTTCCTTAGTTCTGATGAAGAGTCATACGGATTTGAAACGTCAACTGTGTTCCTCTCCGCAGATCCTGTCAGACCTGCTGAGTTTTTCCAGGTATTTTTGTTTTCGTTTCAGATTTCCAGCATCTGCAGTATTTTGCTTTTTTCATAAATTGCATTGTATTTTGGAATATCCAGAGGCCTTTGATGGAGTTACATAAACGCAGGTCTTTCTTTGTTTACCTCTCTTTCTATAACTTCCAGACTCAAACTGGTTTCAACTGATCAGTCAGCTCCCAGTTACACAACTATCTAACTAACACCTGGCCCATGACCTACTTACGGTTGACTGGCAGTTAACTGATTTCCAATTACACAAAGTTAAATTAAAGCTTAAATTTCAGTTTGGTTTGGTACTACTTACCCACAGCTTATCTCCTGCACACCACTGAATTCCCACTTGTGCCAAATTTCCATTTTAAAGTCATTACTCTCCTGCTGCTCCCACCTCACTCTGTTACCGGCTCTCTCCATTAAGTGACTCATCTTGTTTTAAGAAACACATCACCTATACTACTGACACAATAATTGCATTAACGATCCTACTGCACATATATTGTAGGACACATTGTAAGGTTTCTCCAAGCAGCAATTTTGCAGCATGTGAAAAGTATGCAGGATCCATGTCCAACATGCAAATAATGCAGCTGGTCATTGCAACTATTATAATAGCAACAATAATTAACGGGCTATAGTTAAATGTCTTATGTGGCAGTGTTGAAAAATATCTTCTTCAAATGCTAAAATCCAAATTCATAGGTTCATAAATCCAAGATTCATAGCTGCACAGATGAATCATTCACATCCCAGGCTCTGAATATGTGGTTGAAGAGTGCATAATCCTCTCTGAGATGTTTAGGATAATTGTTTGAAATACTCAAAGGATGAAGCAGGGATAGGTTCTCCTAGTATCAGAACTGTGACTTCTGAGTGGCACAACTAAGGAAAAAACATAATTTAATTACAAGATTCTCACAAGGCCATCTGAAACATCAACAAAACATGAAAGAGCACATCAGCCATTAAGTTCAGAAGCACCCCTTCAAATCTTGCACGCCACACTTTAACTATTGGAAAATATGGAATGCCATGATACTTGAGCCAAATGCTAGAGCTCTTTGTGCAATAGCTATAGATGGATATTGTACGCTTGCATTAGAGTGTGCAAAGTTAGCTGGGCAGATTAGTTTTATCAAAACTCTCATGATAGCAATGCTGTATGATAATCAAACCCCTCTGCAGAGTGCAAAACAGTTACTGGAATTCCTCTGGCATCCACCTGACAAGATTGTTGGAAGGGTGTCAAGTCTCACTATGCCTTATGAGCGACTTTGCTCGAACTGATCCTGAGTGATTAAGGTGAAGGAACCCTTAGGAGGAAGTGACCATAATATGATAGAATTTACCCTGCAATTTGAGAGGATAAAGCTGGAATCAGATGTAATGGTATTACAGTTGAATAAAGGCAACTACAGAGGCATGAGGGAGGAGCTGGCCACAATTGACTGGGTGATGAGCCTAGCAGGAAAGACAGTGGAACAGCAGTGGCAAGAGTTTCTGGGAGTAATTTGGGAGACGCAGCAAAAATTCATCCCTAGGAAGAAGAGGCATACTAAAGGGAGGACGAGGCAACCATGGCTGACAAGGGAAGTCAGGGACAGCATAAAAGCTAAAGAGAAAGCATACAATGCAGCGAAGAGCATTGGGAAACCAGGGGATTGGGAAGCCCTCAAAGACCAACAGAGGACAACTAAAAAAGAAATAAGGAGGGAGAAGATTAAATATGAGGGTAAACTAGCCAGTAATATAAAAGAAGATTGCAAGAGTTTTTTTTAGATATATAAAGGGTAGGAGAGAGGCAAAAGTGGACATTGGGCCGCTGGAAAATGACGCTGGAGAAGTAGTAGTGGGGAACAAAGAAATGGCGGAGGAACTGAATAGGTACTTTGCGTCAGTCTTCACGGTGGAAGACACGAGTAACATCCCCAAAGTTCAAGAGAGTCAGGGGCAGAGGTGAGTATGGTGGCCATTATCAAGGAGAAGGTGCTAGGAAAACTGAAACGTCTGAAGGTGGATAAATCACCTGGACCAGATGGATTAGACCCCAGAGTTCTGAAGGAGATAGCTGAAGAGATAGTGGAGGCATTAGTGGTGATCTTTCAGGAATCACTGGAGTCAAGGAGGGTCCCAGAGGACTGGAAAATTGCTAATGTAACCCCCTTGTTTAAGAAGGGAGTGAGGCAAAAGACGGGAAATTACAGGCTGATTAGCCTGACCTCAGTCATTGGTAAGATTTTAGAGTCCATTATTAAGGATGAGATTTCAGAATACTTGGAAGTGCATGATAAAATAGGGCAAAGTCAGCATGGTTTCATCAAGGGGAGGTCATGCCTGACAAATCTGTTAGAATTCTTTGAGGAGCTAATGAGTAGGTTAGACAAAGGAGAGCCAATGGATGCTATCTACTTGGACTTCCAGAAGGCCTTTAACAAGGTGCCGCACAGGAGGCTGCTCAGTAAGATAAGAGCCCATGGTGTTAGAGGCAAGGTACTAGCATGGATAGAAGATTGGCTGTCTGGCAGGAGGCAGAGAGTGGGGATAAGGGGGTCCTTCTCAGGATGGCGGCCGGTGACTAGTGGAGTTCCGCAGGGGTCAGTGTTGGGACCACAACTTTTCACTTTATACATTAATGATCTAGATGAAGGAACTGAGGGCATTCTGGCTAAGTTTGCAGATGATACAAAGATAGAGTGGAGATTCAGGTAGATTGAGGAGGCGGGGAGTCTGCAGAAGGATTTAGACAAGTTAGGAGAATGGGCAAAGAAGTGGCAGATGGAATATAATGTGGGGGACGTGTGAGGTCATGCACTTTGGCAGGAAGAATAGAGGCACAGACTATTTTCTAAATGGGGAGAGAATTCAGAAATCTGGAGTGCAAAGGGACTTCGGAGTCCTAGTCCAGGATTCTCTTAAACTTAACTTGCAGGTTGAGTCGGTAGTTAGGAAGGCAAATGCAATGTTGGCATTTATTTCGAGAGGACTAGAATATAAAAGCAGGGATGTGCTGCTGAGGCTTATAAGGCTCTGGTCAGACCACATTTAGAATATTGTGAGCAATTTTGGGCCCTGTATCTCAGGAAGGATATTCTGGCCCTGGAGAGGGTCCAGAGGAGGTTGACGAGAATGATCCCAGGAATGAAAGGCTTGACATATGAGGAACTTTTGAGGACTCTGGGTCTATACTCGATGGAGTTTAGATGGATGAGGGGGGATCTGATTGAAACTTACAGAATACTCAAAGGCCTGGATAGAGTGGACGTGGGGAAGATGTTTCCATTAGTAGGAGAGACTAGGACCTGAGAGCACATCCTCTGAGTAAAGGGAAGACCTTTTAGAACAGGGATGAGGAGAAACTTCTTTAGGCAGAGAGTGGTGAATCTATGGAATTCATTGCCACAGAAGGCTGTGGAGGCCAGGTCATTGAATGTATTTAAGACCGAGATAGATAGGTTCTTGATTGGTAAGGGGATCAAAGGTTACGGAGAGAAGGTGGGAGAATGGGGTTGAGAAACTTATCAGCCATGATTGAATGGTGGAGCAGACTCAATGGGCCAAATGGCCTAATTTCTGCTCCTGTGTCTTATGGTCTTATGAATGTTATTCCCTGAGTGTAGGTCAAATACTAATGAAGCTAAACAAAACAACATATGTTACAGATTTGTTAAAATAAAGAAAAAGAAAAAAAATTGTAAACTGCAAATGTTGGAATAAACAATTTTGATTTTCACTATTGAGTTGTGTCTATAATCCCAAACTTTCAGCAAGGGAATGAGTGCAACTGTTGCTGCTCCCTGCTTAAACTATCAGATTGTGGAATCATCCTTTAGACTTCTGTCTAGTTCTTTTTTTCATTTTAAAAATTATTTTATTCTTTTTAAAAAATGACGATGAGATGAATCTATGACCTGCCCTAGCTAGAATTTGAAAATTATGAGTTTTATCTGCTCCTTACTTTTAATTAATTATGTTGGATGGTCATTACATTCTTATATTATGAGAATGACTACACTTCAAAAGCACTTGACTCTAAGGTGCTTTGGGATGTCCCGAGGTCATGAAACACCCTATATAAACATAGGTCTTTCTTTCTTTCTTTTTCATATCATTTCTTCTGATTCTTGATGTTGGATAGAGAAGTACCAAGGCACTGTCCTATTACAGTTCATTTCACTAAACTTAGCTAAATATCTGGCATCTTTGATGGTGGGCTGGATTTTACGTTCCTCACTGGCGGGTTTGAAGGCAGCGGAGCAGGTAATAGGTTGCCTGCCCATTGGCTACTCCATTGCAAGGAATGGTGTCAGTTGGCCTCCCCTCAGTGGTGCAATTGAGGCCCTTAAGTGGACAATTAATGCCCATTTTAGGACCTCATCCTACTGCCGGAATTTAACCAGACGTGGGAGAGACCCATATTAAGTCTTAGTCTGGCAGTTTCCCTGTGCCTATTGGAGGGTCATGGCGTTACCCTGCCCACAGGCTCCCCTCCCCCCATGTCTCTCAAGCCCCAGCCCTCCACTGGCATCGCTGGGGCATGACAGTTTGGCTCAAGGCGAGATCCCCAAAACACTTACAAAGTTGTGATCCAGCACTGAATGCCTCTACAAGCCCCAAGTGCAGTACCGGCAGTAGCCACCGCTCCTAGTAGTGCTGTTGGTACCAGACAGCTCCCGGCCTCTGATTTTCCGGCAGCTCTCTGATGCTGGACTTCCTGTTCCTGATGGACCGAAGTCCCGCCTCCAGCCTATTAATGGCCAGTTGGCCATTAAATCGCAGTGGAGCAGCCATTCTTCACCTGGGTGGGCTCCCCTTACTGACACCCCATGGCACCCCATTAAATCCAGCCCTACATGTTTTGACACAGTCTTCTGTGTGGTGATGTTATTAATCATAAGATCACTTATACTGGATAATACTGGATCCATAGATCCTGTGTTCCATTTATTCTGGTGGCTTGTGCTTACTACCTATGGAATCAATTAATGAATTGCCCCAAGAAAATGATTCTAATTGCCGCCAATGCTTTTTCTACTGCACATCTGATGGGAAATACTCATTGCTAGCATCAAGTTCTTAACTGTTTAAAACCCTTTCTCATTATGCTATTGTATTTCTATTGGATGGAATTTGTAGAATTTGCTGAAACAATTATGACGTGTGAAACACGCATTGCTACAAATGAGAAAATCGAACAGTAGCTTTTGACAAGGAAGAGTTGACGAGGGAGTAGGGGATGATTTGCTTCATTCCACTGTTAGCATTGTGAAAAGAGCATATTGGATTTAGGGGTGACTTTGATCGTGGGTGACTGTGTGAGATTGGGGCCGGTAGAGGGTTGAATATGGAAAAGTTTGGAGCACATTGGATGCTGACAGCTGGATTTTGTGGAGGAGCAATCAAGTTATTCCCAGGAGGTGGCTAAGCATTTTAAATATGTTAATAAGGTGGGAAATGTTGGGATTAACCAGTTTTTCAAGTTTTACAGTGGGGTGGTTCTCTTGGGAAATCTGGCAACTGAACTTAGGTAAGGACAGAGACAGTAAAAAATGCCTTCATACTACTTCCTCTGAGCCAGGAGGGCATCCCCAAGCTCCCCATCAAACTTCCTCTCACATAAGACCCTCAGGGCAGGGGTTGGATTCAACTGGGGTCAGGGATCATAATCAACTACCTGGGGTTGTGGATCGTGGAAGGTGGTGGCATAGTGGTAATGTCGCTGAGCTGGCAATCCAGAGGCCCAGACCAATGCTCTGGGGATGCAAGTTCAAATCCCACCATGGCAGCTGGTGGAATTTGAATTCAATTAACAAAAATTTGGAATTAAAAGATAGTTTCAGTAATGGTGACCATGAAACTGTTTTCGATTATCATTAAAAAAACCATCTGGCTCATAATACCTTTCAGGAAGGAATTCTGCCCTCCTTATCTGGTCTGGTTCACATGCAACTCCAGACCCACAGCAATGTGGTTGACTCTGAAAAGGCGTAGCAAGCCAGTTGTATCAAACCACTACAGAAAAGTCGAGAAGGAATGAAACTGGATGGACCACCTGGCATCAACCTAGGTACCAGAAATGACAATCGCACACCCAGCCCTGTCGACCTTGCAATGTCCTCCTTACTAATACCTGGAGGCTTGTGCCAAAATTGGGAGAGCTGTCTCACTGACGAATCTAATCTTAGAGAGAGTATCCCAGACACCACCATCACCATCCCAGGGTATGTCCTGTCTGACTGACAGGATAGGCCAGCAGAGGGTGCAGCACAGTGGTATACAGTGGGGAGGGAGTTGCCCTGGGAGTCCTCAACATTGATTCTGGACCCCATGAAGTCTCATGGCATCAGGTCAAACACGGGCAAGGAAACCTCCTGCTGATTACCACTTACATGCCTTCCACTCTCCCACGCTGATGAATCAGTGCTCCTCCATGTTGAACAGCACTTGGAGGAAGCACTGAGGGTGGCAAGGGCACAGAATGTA
The DNA here is from genome assembly GCF_017639515.1 of Carcharodon carcharias. NCBI lineage: Eukaryota > Metazoa > Chordata > Chondrichthyes > Lamniformes > Lamnidae > Carcharodon > Carcharodon carcharias. Next base: position 79,262,002 of record NC_054469.1, on the reverse strand, counting down.
CCCTGGATGGGGGAATTTAATTCCATCACAAGAGTGGCTCAGTAGCACCACTATTGACCAACCTGCCCGAGTCCCAAAGGACATAGCTGCGAGACTGGGTCTGCAGCTGGTGGAGAGGGAACTAACAAGAAGAAAAAACCTGCTTGACATCTTCCTCACTAATCTGCCTGCCACAGATGTACCTCTCCATGACAGTATCGTTAGGAGTGACCACCATAAAGTCCTTGCAGAGAAGATGTCCTGTCTTAACACTGAGAATCATTAAGGGGTGCACGAGGAAATGTGACTACGCTGGAGTGAGATGGAGACTGAGTGAGTAGTGAATTAGGTTCACGTGGGAATTCGGTGCATGGGGAAAGAGGTGTGTTAGAGATAGGAATTATTGTAAGTTAATTAAGTGAGTACTTAAGTTAACTAAATAACATAAGTAACAATGGCAGGATAGGTGTTATGTTGCAGCTGTGGAATGCTAGTGCTTTTGGACACCAAGGTGATCCATGACAAACACATCTGCAGAAAGCATAAGCAGCTAGAAGAATTCCAGATCAGGTTTATTGATCTGGATGCTGAACTGCAGACACTGCGCAACATAAAGGAGGGGGAGAAATACCTGGACTCTTTGTTCCAGAAGATAGTCATGCCTCGTAGAATAGGGTTGTCTGTTTTGATCAGCAGTGAGGGGACAGAAGGATGTGACTGTCAGTGAGGCAGGTAATGGGACAAAGTAGACAGAAGGAGAGGAGCCTCAGGCTTTGCAATTGTCAAACAGGTTTGCGGTGCTACAACCTGTGTTGCCGAAAGTGAAGTCTGCAAGGTAGATGAGCAGACTGGTCATGGCAGCAGGGTACCATTTAAGTGGGGAGACCAAACAGGAATGTAGTAGTATAGGGGACAGTATAGTGAGGGGGATTGACATAGTTCTCTGCAGCAAAGAGTGAGAGTCCTAAAGGCTGTGTTGCTAGCCCAGTGCCAGGGTTTAGGACATCCATTCAGGGCTGGAGAGAAACTCGCAGTGGGAGAGTGAGGATCCAGTTGTTGTGGTCCATGTAGGTACCAATGACATAAGCAGGACAAGGAAAGAAGTTCTGCATAGTCAGTTTGAGAAGCTAGGCACCAAATTAAGAAGCAGAACCTCAAAGATAATAATCTCTGGATTATTACCTGAGCCATGTGCAAATTGGCGTAGGGCAAATAAGATTAGAGAGATGAATGTGTGGCTCAAAGACTGGTGTGGGAGAAGTGGGTTCCAGTTTCTGGAGCTCTGGCACCAGCGCTAGAGAAAGTGGAGACTGTACCGTTGGGACAGTCTTCACCTGAACCATGCTGGGACAAGTGTTCTTACAAAATCTATAACTAAGGAAGTAGAGAGGGTTTTAAACTAAATGGAGTGGGGGATGGAGAGGGTTGAGGGATCAAGCTTGAGTAGATGTGGCAAATCAAGGGGTAGATTCAAAACAAAAACAAAAATACCTGGAAAAACTCAGCAGGTCTGACAGCATCTGCGGAGAGGAATATAGTTAATGTTTTGAGTCAGAATGACTCTTCATCAGAACTAAGAAATATGAAAATGAGGTGAGTATAAGATGGTTGAAGGGGGGTGGGATACAGGTAGAGCTGGGTAGAGGGCCAGTGATAGGTGGAAGCAAAGAAGAGATTGCCAAAGATGTCATAGACAAAAGGATAAAGGGGTGTTGACGGTGGTGATATTAGCTGAGGAATGTGCTAATGATGACATTAAGGGTAGAAAGCAGGATGAGCAAGATAGCCCTAGTGGGGGGAAGGGATCGAAATAAGCTACAATGTAGAGATAAAACATTGGTTGGAAATACATTTTAAAATAATGGAAATAGGTGGGAAAAGAAAAATATATATAAAAAAAATTAAAAATGATAAATTATTGGAAAAAGGGAGATAGGAAAGGGAGTGGGGATTGAGGAGAGAGTTCATGATCTAAAGTTGCTGAACTCAATATTAAATCCAGAAGGCTGTAAAGTGCCTAGTCGGAAGATGAGGTGCTGTTCCTCCAGTTTGCTTTGGATTTCCAGCATTCACTGTATTTTGCTTTTATCAAGGGGTAGATTCAAGGCAGGTACCCATAATATTAATATGGGAAATGAAGGTCATAGAATAGCAGAAAGGGACAGAGAGATAAAACCTAAGAATACACCAATAGTCAAGACTAGATATTAGAAAGATAACAAAAAGTCAAAACTAAAGGCTCTGTATCTGAATGCACGTAGCATTCATAACAAAGTGAATTAATTGATAGTGCACATTGAAGTAAATAAATATCATCTGATAGCCATTACAGAGACATGGCTGCAGGATGACAAGGATTGGGCCCTGAATATTGAGGGCTACATGGCATTCATGAAGAATAGGAAGCTATGTAAAGGTGTTGATCAAGGATGGCATTGGTGCAAAAGTTAGAGATGAACTTGGTTCAGGAGATCAGGATATAGAATCAGTTTGGAGGGAGATAAGGGACAGTAGGGGAAAAAAATCACCAGTGGGAGTGGTCTACAGACCCCCTAACATTAACCACAATTTAGAACAAAGCATACAAGAAGAAATATTGGGTCCTTGTGATAAAGGGATGGCAATTATCATGGGTAATTTTAATCTGCATATAAACTGGAAAAATCAGATTGGCAATAGTAGCCTAGATGAGGAGTTTATAGAATGCTTTCGAGATATTTTCTTAGAATAGCATGTCCTGGAACTAACCAGAGAACAGGTTATATTAGATTTGGTATTGTGTAATATGACAGGATTAATGACCTCAGGTTAAAGACACCCCTAGGTAGCAGTGACCACAATATGTTTGAATTTTGCATCCAGTTTGAAAGGGAGAAGAGTGGGTCTAAGATTAGCATGTTAAACTTAAATAAGGGCAATTATGTGGCCATGAAAACTGAGCTAGCTGAAGTGAACGGGAGTACAAGGCTAGGGAATGGATCAGTAGAGAAGCAGTGGCAGACATTTAAGGTGATATTTCAGAATACTCAGAGTAAGTATATTCCTACTATAAAGAAAAATTCTAAAAGGGGGACCCACCATCCATGCTTAACTGAAGAAGTTAAGGAAAGCATCAAACTTAAAGAAAAAAACAAGAGTTTCTACAAGTATTTAAAAAGGAAAAGAGTAAGTAAAATGAGCGTTGGTTCTCTAGAGAGTGACAATAGGAAGTTAATAGTTGATCATAAGGAAATGGCGGATGAAATTAACAAATATTTTGCCTCTGTCTTCTCTATAGAGGATATAAAAACATTCCAATAATAGCTGTAAATCAGGAGGTGGAAGGAAGAGGGGAATTTGGTGAAACTACAATCACTAGGGAAGCAGTACTGAGCAAACTGATGGAGCTGCGGGCTGACAAGTCTCTGGGTCCTGATGGACTTTACCCTAGGGTCTTGAAAGAGGTGGTTAATGAAGTAGTAGATGCGTTGGTGTTAAGTTTCCAAAATTCCCTAGATTCTGGAAAGGTTCCATCAGACTGGAAAGTAGCACATATATAATGCCTCTATTCAAGAAGGGAGGGAGGCAGAAAAAAAAAACTATAGACCGGTTAGCTTGCCATCTGTCATGTGGAAGGCGTTAGAATCGATCATTAAGGAGGTTCTAGCTGGGCACTTAGAGAAATTCAAGATAATCGGGAAGAATCAACATGGTTTTGTGAAAAGGAAATCATGTTTAACCAATTTATTAGAGTTCTTTGAAGGATTAACATATGCTGTGGATAAAGAGGAGCCTGTAGACGTATTGTGCTTGGATTTCCAGAAGGCATTTGATAAGGTGCCACATCAAAGGTTATTGTGGAAAATAAAAGCTCATGGTGTAGGGCTAATATGTTAGCATGGATAGAAAATTGGTTGGCTGGCCGAAAACTGAGAGTACGCCTAAATTAGTCTTTTTCTGATTTGCAGAATGTGACAAATGGAGTCCCGCAGGGATCTGTGCTGGGGCCTCAACTTTTTACAATTTACATCAATGTCTTAGATGAGGGACATGAAGGCACAATAGCTAAATTTGCAGATGGCACAAAGATAGGTAGGAAATAATGTTGTGAAGAGGACATAAGGAGATTGCAGATGGATATAGATAGGTTGAGTGAGTGGGCAAAAATCTGGCAGATGGAGAATAATGTGGGAAAATATGAAATTGTTCACTTAGGTAGGCAGGACAAAAAAGCAGAATATTAATTAAATGGAGAACAGCTGCAGAATTTCAAGATCCAGACGGATCTCGATGTTCTTGTGTCACAAAAAGTTAGTATACAGGTACAATATGTAATTAAGAAAGCTATTGGAATGCTATCCTTTATTATGAGAGCAATTGAACATAAAAATAAGGATGTTATGCTTCAGTTATACAAGGCACCGGTGAGACCAAATCTAGACTATTGTGTGCAGTTTTGGTCTCACTATTTAAGGAAGGATGTAAATGCATTGGATGCGGTTCAGAGGAGGTTCAGCGGTTCAGAGGAGCTTTACTAGATTGATACCTGGAATGAGTGAGTTGTCTTATGAGGAAAGGTTAGACAGACTGAGTGTGTTTCCACCAGAGTTTAGAAGCATGAGGGGTGACTTGACTGAAGTGTATAAGATCCTGAATGGTATTGACAAGGTGGACATGGAAAGGATGCTTCCTTTTGTGGGTGAATATAGAACTATGGGGCACTGTTTTAAAATTAGGGGATGCCCTTTTAGGACAAAGGTGAGGAGAATTTTTTTCTCTCAGCGACTTTGGAACCCTTTGCCTCAGAAGGCAGTCGAGGGGGGGGAGGGGTCATTGAGTATTTTTAAGGCAGAGGTAGATAGATCCCTGTTAGGCAAGGGAATCAAAGGTTATCAGGGGTAGATGGGAATGTGGAATTTGAACCATAAACAGATCAGCCATGATCTCTATGAATGGTGGAGCAGGCTCGAGGAGCTTAACAGCCTACTTCTGCTCCTATTTTGTATGTTCTTATGATACCCTCCATCGTGTTGTGTGGCACTACCACTGTCCTAAATGGGGCAGATTTCAAACAGATCTTGCAGCTCAAGAGTGGGCGATCAGGAGGTGCTGTGGGCCATCAGCAACAGCAGAATTGTACTCAACCACAATCTGTAACTTCAGATTATTAAGAACATTAAGGCAGATTTGACTCAAGTGTGGCATAAATTGGAGTCAACGGGAATTGGGGAAAACCTCTTCACTGGTTGGGGTCATATCTGGAGGTTGTGCTTGTTGGAGATCAATCATCTCAGTCCCACAACATCACTGCAGGAAACCTCCCAAACAGTCAGGGAAAGATTGAAGGGCATATATATAGGCAAATCTCAGAGAAGTATAAAAATAATAGGGTAATAATAGTAGAAGATTCAACTTTCCCAATATTAACTGGTATATACAAAGTGTGAAAGGTTTAGAAGGGGTGGAATTCTTAAAATGTATCCAGGAGAGTGTTTTAAGCCAGCAAATAGAAAGTTCTCTAAGAGAGGGAGCTGTGCTGGACTTAATTTTAGGGAACGAGGCCAGGCAAGTGGTAGAAGTGTCAGTGGGGGAGCATTTCGGTGATAGTGACCATTTCTCAGTACGATTTAAGGTAGTTATGGAAAAGGACAAATAAGGACCAGAAATAAGGGTTCTGAATTGGGGAAGGCCGATTTTAATATGATAAGACAGGATCTGGCCAAAATGGACTGGGAGCAGCTACTTGTAGGAAGATCTACATCAGAGCTGTGGGAGTCATTCAAAAAGGAAACAGTGAGAGTGCAAGACCAACATGTTCCTGTAAAGGTGAAGGGTGGGACCAACAAGTCCAGAGAACCCTAGATGTCGAGGAATGTACAGGATTGGATAAGGTAAAAAAGGAAGCTTATGGTCGATACAGAGGGCTCAAACAGAAGCCCTGGAGGAGTATAGAAAGTGCAGGTGGTTACTTAAAAAATAAATTAGGAGAGCAAAGAGGGGGCATGAAAAAACACAAGCAGTTAAAATAAAGGAAAATCCAATGGCGTTTTATGGTATGCATGTCCATAGATCCTTGAAGGCAGCAGGACAGGTAGATAATGTGGCTAAGAAGGCATATGGGATACTTGCCTTTATTAGTCGAGGCATTGAATACAAGAGCAGGGATGTTATGGTGGAGCTGTATAAAATGTTAGTTAGGTCACATCTGGAGTTTTGGTCGCCATATTATGGGAAGGATGTGATTGCACTAGAGAGGGTGCAGAGGAGATTCACCAGGATGCTGCCTGGGCTGGAGTGTTTCAGCTCTGAAGAAAGACTAGATGGGCTGGGGTTGTTTTCCTTAGGGTAAAGAAGGCTGGGGTGGGCCTAATTGAGGTGTAGAAGGTTATAAGGGGCATGAATAGGATAGGATAGATGGGAGGAAACTTTTCCCCTTAGTGGAGGGGTCAATAACCAGGGGCATAGATTTAAGGTAAGGGGCTGGAGGTTTAGAAGGGATTTGAGGAAAAATCTTTTCACCCATAGGGTGGGGATATCTGGAACTCACTGCCTGAAAGGATGGTAGAGGTGGGAACCCTCACAACCTTTAAGGAGTACTTAGATGAACATTTGAAATGCCATAGCATATAAGGCTGTGGGCCAAGTGCTGGAAAATAGGATTAGAATAGATAGGGGCTTGATGACCAGCGTGGATACGGTGGGCTGAAGGGCCTCTTTTTGTGCTGTAAAATTCTGACTCAGTGAGGTCCTCAGGGTAGTGCCCTAGGCCCAACCATCTTCAGCTGCTTCATTAATGACCTTCCCTCCATCATAAGGTCGAAGTGGGAATGTTCACTGATGATTGGATAATGTCCAGAACCATTCATGACTCCTCAGATACTGAAGCAGTCCATGTTAATTTGCAGCAAGACCTGGACAACATTCAGGCTTGGGCTGATAAGTGGCAAGTAACATTTGCGCTACACAAGTGCCACGCAATGACAATATCCAACAACAGAGAATCTAACTATCTCCCCTTGACATTCAGTAGCATTATCATCACTAATCCCCTATTATCAACATCCTGAGGATTATCATTGATCAGACATTGAACTAGACTAGCTATATAAATACTATGGCTTCAAGAGCACATCAGAGGATTGGAAGTTTGTGGTGCTTAACTCACCTCCTGACTCACCAAAGCTTGTTCACCATCTACAAGGTACCAGTCAGGGGTTTGATGGAATATTCTCCACTTGTCTGGATGAGTGCAGCTCCCACAACACTCAAGGAAGCCAACACCATCCAGGACAAAGCAGCCCATTTGAATGGCATCCCATCTACCTCCTTAAACCTCCACTCCCTCCACCATTGACACACAGTGGTAGCAGTGTATACCATCTACAGATACACTGCAGCAATTCACCAAGGCTCCTTCAACAGCACCTTCCACACCCGCAACTTCTACCATCTAGTAGGACAAGGGCAACAGATGCATGTGAACACCACTGTCTTCAAGTTCTTTTCCAAGACACACACCATTCCTTCACTGTCACTGGGTCAAAATTCTGGAACTCCCTACCTAATAGCACTTATCAATGTACCCAAGCCACATGGACTGCAGCAGTTTAAGAAGGCAGCTCACCATCACCTTCTCAAGGGCAATAAACATGACACCAGTGAAGCCCTCATCCCATGAAAGAATAAATAAGAAAAGGAAACCTACCCCAGGTCTGGATTTCTCTCCAGGATTGAGGATCAAACCTCCCTCAGTATCTAATCCCCCCTGCCCATGGTCATGGATCAGACCTGCCTGGTCCTGCAGCATCCTCAGAGTGCTCCCCAGCTGACTGGAAGCCAAGCCTGTCAATCAACCTGACAGACCTTTGGGCGGAGTACCTTTATAGGGCTAACAGATGCAAATTGCGAAGCTAAATTCCACAGCATGGGGGAAAGCTCAGATTTCTGGGTTACCCATCCAAAACACCACCTTTGCTTACATAACCTGCTCCAGTAAATAACCAGGCCTTAACCTCCATGTGAGTTTTATCAGGTTCCTGCCTTTGCACATTACTTGCCTATGAAACTCTCCACAGCTACTTTATGGTACTGGTATCCTTTGTCAGTAACTGTCATCAACCTCTCTGGCCCAGAAAGCTCTTTTTTTTTCACTTTTCCTTTCTATCTCTATTTTTCCCTCTTAATCCAATCTTTCTTCCCCTTACTTTATTTTTCTTTCTGTATCTGAGTTGACATTACATTTATCCACTCTACTTCATCCTCCTTCACCTCTGCTTATTTTTCAAATGTTAAATCTTATTGTTTAAGGAGATACACTGTCTGTCCCACACTCATCAAGACACCAGATGCCAGGTTGCCCTCAATACTCCATTATCAGCTCACACTTTCAGCACATGAACTGAATGGTGCAGGAATAAGTCCAACAGGGCATGCTGCAGGATTCTTTACTCCAGCAAGTTCTGGCCCATTATCAGTATTGTCTAGCCATTGCTCAGCATCACTCTTCGCCCCTGGCCTCAGTGAGATCAAAGAAATGGACAATTATATTGGAAAGCTTTTATGAATTGTGCACAAATTAACTGCCACACTGTGTTATATGGCAACAATATCCTTTCTCATGTCTGCTAATGTTTTTGTGCCCATGCTTGAAAGAGCTATTTAGTTTGACAATGATAAGTATTCTTTTCACACCAACATGTATATATTAGACAGTGGGCTAAATCTTGAAGGGAAAATAGCATTGTGTTAATGATGCAAGTCATTATTAATGCACAGATCAGCCAATAGATTCAGGGAATTAAGAGATGTGTCCCTTCCCATCATTCCTCTGCTTCCTTTACAATCCATACATTTCATTGGTTATGGAGATACACTTTTGGTTCCACTGATCACTAAGGCCTGTTGCCCTTACTGCGTGATTATAAATTTGCACTTACAGCAAATTCCAGCACAAAAAAATTTTGAGCTGCAAGGTGCCTCAAAATGTCTAACTAATAGATGATGCAACATCTCAAGCAACACCTGACATTGTGCTGTAGTCATGCCAGGGTGCTAAAGAGGAAATGGCTTATCAGTGTTCAGGATAAATAATGTCACAGTTCCTCCTTAGCTTGGGTGTACCAAACTACTTTTGTTTATGAGAAAAATAAACAAGATGGATTCAAGTTTGAAACTTATGTTTCACATAGAGGTATGTCATGAAACTTGAGGTTAACCCACATTATGGTGCTGGCCTCCACTGTTATACTATTGGTGCACCTGCTGTCTGAACAAGTGAGGCACATGAAAACGATGTTGCCTCATCGATGTTTGTAGGATTATACATACCCATAGCAGTTTCAGCCCAATTTGTTCTGAGTTCAGAGGCTCACAGTTGTCTACAATGCTGTTTATGCAATGTTGGCGTTCCAAGTTTCAAGGAGGTAATGTGCGGAACTCATTTCATCCAGCTGCATGCACTAAAACTTGCTAACAACTATGGTTCTGCAGGCCTGTTGAAACTAAACTTACAGTAGGAACTCCATTGACCACTTCTTAGATCACAAGATACCAAGAAATTTCATGAGCTGCTTTTGTTATGTTGATCTGATACAACAGAAATCCAAGGTGAGACCGCCACTTTGGCTTGACCAGCAATATTGTAAGGGTGAACACCTATAATATAACAATGGTACGCTATTATTTGGCACTGAACATATATTTTGAAAATGTTCTCTTTTTTTTCTGAGGATGGTGACTTATCCTGGGCTATGGTCTCCTTGCCATTAGCAGCCTTTTGGAGCTTTACTAAATAAGTCATTCTTCATCTATGAGTATTGTCAGTTTATTTGGCTATGAGGGCATCATAGTGTACCCTACTGCTGTCCCTAAGCAACCATTTTCCTGTGAACCTATCTAAATAGCGATAAGGAGCAGGAATCTTTGCTAAATTTTCTCTTTCCCAGTGCCAACTGTATTTATGTGTAGAGCCACCAGAGGTAATTGTGCCCAATTTGAGTCGATATTTATGTAAATTCCATGGCACATTTACGGTATAACAAGGACACCAGACTTCACAGTCTATACTTGCCACCAAATGAGGCAGGGCCGGAGATGCAGAATTTGATGTTTCATGTACAAAACACTTTGTATCATCAATTATGATGTAAGCACAATCTAGCAGTTTGTTTTTTTCTCTCAGCTTTCTCTCTTTGCTGAGTAAATTGCAGCTACCACAAGCATGTGTATATTTCTGGATAACATAATAACAGATGTTTCAGTGGCATTCTGAACTATGGCTATGGCGTTTTGCTGCAGCAATTTCAAAGTACATTGTGCAATTTGACTTTTCTTTTTTCTCTATTTTAAATTTAGAATCATAGAATAACAGAATATTTGCAACACAGAAGGAGGCTATTCGGCCTGTTATGCTTGTGCTGGGTCACTAAAGGAGCAATACACCTAGTGCTTTCTCCCCATAGCCCCGCACATCCTTCCTTTACAGAGCATAATCCAATTCCCCTCTTGACTGAACCTGCCTCCACTAGAATCTCAGGCTGTGCATTCCAGATCCCAACCACTCGGTGCATGAAAAAGATTTTCTTCAGGTCTCCATTGCTTCTTTTGCCAGTTGCCTTAAATCTGTGCTCTCTGGTTCATGATTTTTACACCAATGGAAACAGTTTCTTCCTATCTACTCTGCCTAGACCCCTCATGATTTTGAATACCTCTATCAAATCCCCTCTCAGCCTCTTTCCCAAGGAAAATAGTCCCAACTTCTCCAATCTATCTTCATAACTGAAGTTCCTCGTTCCTGGAACTGTTCTCCTGAATCTTTTCTGCATGCCCTCTAATACTTTCATATTCTTCCTAAGGTGTGATGCCCAGAGCTGAACACAATGCTCCAGTTTAGGCCGAACCACCATTTTTTACAGGTTTAACATAAATTCCTTGCTCTTGTACTCTATGACCCTATTACTAAAGCCTAGGATGGTGAATGCTTTACTAACTGCTTTATCAACTTGTCTTGCATCACTTTCTATGAAATATGCATTTATACACCTGGGTCTCTCTGCTCCTGCATCTGCTTTAGAATTGTACCCTTTATTTATACTGTCTTTCTGCATTCTTTCTACCATAATGAATCATCTCACACTTCTCTGCATTAAATTTTATCTGTCACTTATATCCCTATCACTGTCCCCTAAATGCTCCACCAACCTGTCTATGTCATTTTGAAGTTCTACACTGTCCACCAACTTGTTGATGTCCTTTTGTAATTCTACACTATCCTCTTCATAGTTCACAATGCTTCCACATTTTTTATTATCTGCAAATCTTGAAATTATGCCCTGTACATCAAGGTCTAGCTCATTAATATATATCATAAAACAAAAGGGTGCGAAAACCAGCCCTGGGGAACTCCACTACACGCCTTCCTCCAATCCAAAATATAATCATTAACCACTATTCTCTGGGTGGAAACGTCCCAGATTTGCATTAAATGCTAGAGTGGGCAGGAAAAAGAACGTTTTACCCGCCGGCCGCAATGGAGGCTTTTCATGCTGTATCGTCCCAATCCTGCCTCACTAATCATGCATTCCCAGGAAACACACCGTTTCGATGGCAGGCAGCCCCTCATTCCCCTGCCACGCCATCACCTCACTGCTTCATCACATCAGGTGCCATATTTAAAGTGCAGCCGCGTGAACATCTCTCAGTGCTTCTAGTCCAGGACTGCTACACAGAAGACATGGCCCCGAAGGGCAAAAAGACTGCCTTTTGGACGCAGTGGAGGCTCGCTGTGATGTCCTCTAACCCCGCTCTGGCCATAGGAGGGGCAGCACCATCACTAATCCAGCATGGGAGGTGGTGGCAGTGGTGGCAGTGGTGTCAGTGCCATCGCCCTGCAAAAGAGGACAGCCACCCAGTGCTGCAAGATGATGAATGATCGCCTGCGTTCTGCCAGGGTAAGTGGCTCTTCTCATTAATCTCAACTCACACACTCACAAACCCGTCACACATCCACAGGGATCTCAGTCACTTCCAGTTCAAGGGACATCACCATTCACTCTCTCACACACACCTTTATCATCCTTATCCCGCCCATGGGACCACTCATGCCAGGCATACTTATCATCAGGCAGACTCCCCACTTACATTCTCTCCATTTGTCTTCATACAGAACAAGTTAGTACACAACAAAAGGGAGAGGTTGCAGACTGGTGGAGGAATACCTGAAATCAAAGTCCTCACAGATTTTGAAAACAGAGCATCCAGCTGGCTGGTGAGGATCTAGATCATTCCTGTGCTGATGGTGAGGTTGGCATTGCTCTACCAAGTGAGGATTCAGCAGTGCAATATCCATCCGACAACCATGTGTCTGTGTCACATGCTGCTGCCATGCACTAATTATCTCTCCTTGCTTTCACAGGCATATCTGCCATACAACCGACGGAGTCCATGACCCAGGACCTCCAATCAGGCCTGAAGAAACCCCTGAAGAGGAATCTGAAGGCACCTTCATTGAAGATCCATCACAGCGCTCACCCATACCCTTCACTAATGCAGAGACACACACCTTGGTGGGACCTAGCTTTAGAATAGCCTTGGGATCACAATCTGGTGAGCACTGTCTGCTCCACAGCAGGTGACAGCAGGGACTTCCCAGGCTTCTGGCACTCAGAGGACTGCTGGAGGCCAGAAATCTGCTGAGTCCAAGTCAGATGAGGAGCGTCTGGACTCATTCATGTCTCAGTTGCTGGAGCTGCAAAGACAAGCTCGGGACCATCAGGAAGGGATGACCACTGCACTCCTCAGATTGCAAGGCACAATGCAGGAGTCTGTCCACCTTCAGGCTGAGGTGACAGTTCCAGCATGCCAATGCACTGAGATCAAGACTGGTAGGTTGGCAGCCACCATGGAGACCTGTCCTGGTCCAGGCCATTGGCCCTGCGCTGCTTCATGGACTGAACTCCATCGCTGATGCCATATTTGGTCCTCAGCATTGTGTACACAAGAGGGGTGCAGGGCAGATTGATCTCACTCCCGCTACCCCTTCTCCTCAATGAGTCAGCTAGGGGCCCTCAGGTACCCATAGGGAGGAGGATCAGCAGGTGCACACCCCAGGGCCATCCACCCAGGTGACTTCGGGAGTGTCCGGCCAATCGGAATCCCTCTTCCTGCGACCTCAGCAGCTCTAGCTCCACAGGCCAAGGGGTTTGCCACTGCCACACAACAGGATCCCGAAAGCAGACTGGGGCCCTCCAGGTCTCGGCCCTCCAGAGGAGGCCCGTCAAGGTCATCACAGACAGGGTATAGCAGACAGCAGGCTGCCTCCACCCCCACTGTGGATGTCTGGGGAGCACCAAGACATAGCAGCAGGGTGATGAAGTTTAAGAAGATGCAGTTGCACAGCCTGGGCACAGGCGATGATCACTTGTACATAATGTTTACAATTGCAAATAAAACTCCCAAGAATGTCTCCCTGTCTGTGGTTCCTTGTCCTGATGAGCAGTGTCCGTGTCACTCAGATGTGAAACCTTGGTTCCTGCACAAGATAAAGGCAGGTTTCTCAGTCCAAGGCTTCTTCCCTGTGCAGTGTGTAACCTTCAGACTAAAATGATGGCCCAGCCTCACACTCACTGGAAACATTACTGATGCCTGCACCTCGGCGGTGCTGATCATTGCTGCCAGGATGTCATGGGCAGGCATCACAGAGTTCCGTCACTCTCTCTGTGTGCTCTCAGCATCTTTGAGGTGGGGCTGGATCCCACATCCCTTCAGCATCTGTGATCGGTGACACTATACTCCTGAAGGGGACAAGTGCTGAAGGCTGATAAAGGATCAGGTGCATTTAAAGTTTCACGGCTGCATCTCCATGATATAGCCCTGATCACTGAATGCAAGCGAGCTTCCCTTGGCCAGACAGGAATCAGACATTCACAGATGCAATGTGAAGATCAATGGAGTGTCCTCACTGCATGTTGTCATCATCCTCCACAAACATAGAAGCTATGAGGGCCTCCTGAGTGCGCCAGCTTCTTCTGGCCAGTGTATGGCCTCATCGCCATCATCATCGCCTTCGAGGACCTCCTCATTTTCAGTATCCCAATGGTTTGCTCCACCAAGTTGTGAGTTGCAGCATGAGCCTCATTATACCGATGCTCTGCAGCAGTCTGAGGCTGCCGCACAGGCCTCATCAGTCATGGACTCTGCGGGTGGCCCTTGTTCCTGAGGAGCCAACCCTGCAGCCTCTGTGGACTCTGCAAGACATCAGGGATCTGTGGTCGACTGAGGATATAAGAGGCCTGCACACTTCCTGGAAACTGTACACAGACCTGAAGGATGCATTTGTGGTGGCTGCCCACCAGCTGAACATTCAGCGAATGGAAGCCCTTGCAGTTGACATAATTGCCTGCTTGTTGCCACAGAGATCTGAGCTTCATGTGAATACAGTCAATGGCACCCTGCACCTGTGGGAAACCCAAGATCTGGGCAAATCCAATTGCTTTTGCATCCTGGCTTTCCTGGTCCCGGGCGACATGCACAAAGTTGTGTGCCCTCGCAAAATGGCATCCGTGACCTCATGGATGCATTTGTGGGTAGAGGCTTGTGAGATCCCACAGAGGTCATCTGTCGAGCCCTGAAAGGAGCCACTGGCATAGAAATTGAGCACGGCGGTCATTTTCACAGCCACTGGCAGTGGATACCCTCCATGTCCCCGTGATGCCAAATCCTGCAGTAGCTGGCAGATATGACCGACCAGTTCCCTAGACATGCACAGTCTTCAGCGACACTGGTTCTTAGTCATCTGCGGCATCTATAGACCCTGGGTCTAGCTAGGTGCTGACCAGTGATGGCTTGCTGTGGCTCCTCAGTGGCATGAGTGGGAGCCCCAGCCATGCCCTCTTCCTCCCTCTGCCCAGCCAGATGCCTCCATCATTCTCTTCTCCTTTTTCTCTGCTCTCTGTACACCACAAGGCATACAGCTAGGCCACCAGGCTCCATGCTCCTGATGTACTCCTCCTGCAGGATGAAAGAGAAAGACCAATGGGTTAGCTTGGCTGTTTTAAGACCCCCTCATGGTTATGCCTGAAGGCTCCTTAAGGCATCCCGGAGAGTGCTGGCCAACACTTGGATGGCCAGAGTTTGGAGCATGGCTGCCAGAGACTACACCCACCTCCGCCCCACTTTTTAAAAATTCATTCACAGGGATGTGGGCTTTGCTGGCTGGGCCAGCATTTATTGCCCATCTCCAGTTGCCCTTGAGAAGGTGGTGGTGAGCTGCCTTCTTGAACCACTGCAGTCCATATGGTGTAGGTGCACCCACAGTGCTGTTAGGAAGGGAGTCCCAGGATTTTGACCCAGCGACAGTGAAGGAACGGCGATATATTCCCAAGTCAGGATGGTGAATGACTTGGAGGGGAACTTCCAGGTGGTGGTGCTCCCACCTATCTGCTGCCCTTGTCCTTCTAGGTGGTCATGGCCATGGGTTTGAAAGCTGCTGTCTAAGGAGTCTTGAAGAATTCCTGCAGTGCATCTTGTAGATGATACACACTACTGCCACTGTATGTCAGTGGTGGAGAGAGTGAATGTTTGTGGATGTGGTGCCAATCAAGCGGGCTGCTTTGACGGTGTCCAGCTTCTTCAATGTTGTGGGAGCTGCACTCATCCAGCTGACTCCACACTCCACCTGACTGATTGGTGGCAGCTTCAGCCATTGGACTGCATGCTGTGCTCTCAGCTCAGGCACAGGCATTCTCCTAACCCAAACTGCAAGGCTGCATTGTTAGCTTGAACAATGGGGGAGACTGGACCAAACCTGTGAGCACCAGTGACTGCTCCATGGCCAGCTTTTGCAAGGAGATTGTATAATGTGCCCAGTCATCCAACTGTTCTTCAGCCTATTAAAACATTCATTAGTTTGCAATCTATGCCTGAGGGGTGAAAAGATCTGGAGCATTTGGTGGCAATTCATGCCTCTACATTGCTTAAGTGGGCAGATAAGCTAGTGGCCTGAATCCAAGCATGTCAATGTATTTGTGTCTGAATTGTCTCAGCTGCGGAGGAATGGTTACTTTACACAAGATTTCCCCAGTGTATGGCTGCTTCCCTCCCCCAACACCCACTCATGCTTGTGCACCACCATCAACCACAGTGCAAGCCTTGGCCCCAACACAATTCACCTCAACCACAGGGCAGCCCTTGCCCCAGCATTGCACTGTCAGCCATCTAGGAAAAAGCGACTTGACTGTGCTCACATGTGGCCCCTCAACCTTAAACTCCAACAGTCGATCCTTGCGAGCACTGCACAACGTTACTGTGCACTTACCTCTGAGTTCCCCTCAAAGTGCAGCCCGCTACGTGCACACCTTATACATGCTGTTGTGAAACACGCCGGCGTTGATCCAGCGTGGGGCGGATGATTCCAGCAGGCGGGGCCTATAATGATATGCAGATGTATTACAATGAGGTTCTTATGTCCGACAGCGGGAAACTTGGCCCACCATTGATGGGCAGAGTGAACAATTGCAAACTGGTTTCACGACATTATGAAACCAATTTTTGGCCTTCACGCCATATTGTCTGTTCATACTGTCAAACACGCCTGATGCCAGTGGGCACAGAAAATTTTGCCCTCTGTCTCCTGTCACTCAGCCAATTTCATATCCTTGTTACTACTGTTTCTTTTATTTCATGAGCTCTAAGTTGGCTCACAAATTGTTTGGGCAGCACTTTCTCATATACCTTTTGGAAGTTCATGTACACTACATCAACAGCATTATCCTCATGAATGCTGTCTGCTACCTCATCAAAAAAACCACAGCAGGTTAGTTAAAAATGACCTGCCTTTAACAAATCTGTGTTGGCTTTCCTTACTTAATCTACATTTGCTGAAGTGACTATTAATTTTGTCCTGAATTATCATTTCTAGAAGTTTCCCTAACACCGAAATTAAATTGACTGACCTGCAGCTAATGGACTTATCCTTGCATGTTTTCTTGAACAAAGGTGTAACATTTGCAATTCTCCAGTCTTCTGGTACCACCCTGAGTCTAAGGAGGATTGGAAAGTTATGGCCAGTGCCTCTGCAATTTCCACTCTCACTTCCCTTGGATCCCCTGGATGCACCTCATTCGGTCCTGGTACCTTATCAACTTTAACTACTGACAACCTATCTAATACCTCCCTGTAGTAATTATAGTTTTGATAAATGTAGAACTGTAGCTTTAAGAATAAGTCTGTGTTGTAAGATCAAATGATCTGTGTAAACCAGTCAATTTATAGCGTGTGCAACCTCTTGGAGGGAGTCCTTCTTTAGTTATCGAGCTTCAAGTACACATGTAGCTGCTGCTGCTGCCTTGTAAATAAAGTTTAATCTTTCCACCAAGAAAGGTTGCCGGGAAAATCAACTCTATAACAAACAAACGATGAGGATAAATCAGATCTGGTGCTATCCCTCACCCAGCGATTGTGAGTATCTAAAATAATTAAAATAAAGGTATTGATTCTCCTAAGTGTTTGTGGGAGCAAGAACTACAATCTCATTCAAAGCTTGATGGCCTCCAGTACTCCCAATTCGAAGGCCTTCAGTGAATTAATAAACCTCGTTAAGAGATACTTTCAACCCAAGCCCTCATGTAGAGATGCAGGTTCAATTCATGGAATAGAGCCCCTAGGGAGACCATTGCTACCTACATGGTGAAATTAAAACAGCCAACAGAATATTGTGATTTTGGTGAAACACTGAATGATATGCTCAGGGATCGTTTTGTCTGTGGTGTACAAGATGATGCTATTCAGCGAAGATTGTTGGCTGAAGTGGATCTTGACCTTAAGAAAGTGTTGGAAATAATGCTTGTGATGGAAAGCATTGCAAGGGATCATAGGCTATTGAAGGTGCACAAAATGGCACCTTTTTCCAAGTGGGGTGGGAATAGTCGACTGAGAATAGTGTGAAAAGCCGGGAGCCCACCGCAAAGCGGGAAACAGCCCCGCTGTCCAAAAATTGAGAGAAAACGGCTCAGCAGCAAATTTGAAAACTAATTGTTATCGATGTGGAAGCAATCATACTTCTAACGATTGCCGATTTAAAGAGATGGAGTGCTATTTTTGCCATAAAAGAGGGCACAGATTGAAACATTGCAAAGCAAGATTAAGGCAGACCTCCAGGCAACAAACAAAGTCAAATGAAATATATAATGTGGAAGAACCAGAAACAACCAATTCTGATATTTATTCCTTATTTAATGTAAAATTAGGGAGGACAGAGCCAATCACTGTCACTTTACAGGTGAATGGGAACCCTTAAAAATGGAAGTAGACAGTGGTGCTTCCACCACTGTAGTAGGAGAGCACACCTTCAGATATTTAAATAAAGGTGCCCAACAATTAAGTTTGGAATAAATTTCTGCCAAATTGAAAACTTGTATAGGTGAAGCAATCCAAGTGAAGGGTATTATCAGTGTACCTGTTTATTATAGACACCAAACAGCACAACTTCCAGTGATGGTGATAGAGAGTGAAGGGCCACGCCTTCTAGGTCATGATTAGTTGAATGAGATTAAATTAAATTGGTCTTAAATCTTTCAGTTGCAAGTAGGGGAATGGCCAGAGCTGCTCAAAAAATATGACACCGTCTTCCAAGATGAACTGGGGAAAATCCAAGGCCTAAAGGCTAAGATTTACATTTACTCAGAGGCAACTCCTCACTTCTTGAAAGCAAGACCAGTGCCATATACTCTGAGAGAGAAGGTTGAAGCTGAGTTGAACCAGTTAGAGAGGCTGGATGTTACAAGAACGGTTCAATTCTCAGAATGGGCAGCACCTATAGTCCCTGTCCTAAAGCCGGATCAGATTATCTGGATCTGTATGGACTATGAGCTAATGGTCAACAAAACAGCCAAGCTGGACAGGTACCCTATTCCCAAGATGGAAGACCTCTTTGCTAAATTAGCAGGAGGGACAACATATACCAAGCTAGATATGATTCACACAGATCAGCAACTGGAAGTGGATGATGCCTCCAGAGAAGTTGTGACCATAAACACCCACAAAAAGTTATATCAATTTACATGTCTGCCCTTCAGTGTTTCCTTGGCCTACGCCATTTTCCAGAGGATGATGGAGAGCTTGCTACAAAGACTACCTCATATTGTCGCCTACCTTGACGATGTACTAATAACGGGGTTCACAGAAACAGAACACTTGGCTAATCTGGAGGAAGTCCTGAAATGATTTTTAGAATCAGAAGTGCACTTAAAGAAAGGTGTACTTTTCAAGCAAGTGAAGCATTTAATTTGGCCCACCGAGTAGATGCCCAAATGTTACACCCTGTTGAAGAAAATGTTAAAGCTATCAAGGAGGCACCTTTACCTAAGAATGTTTCAGAACTTAAATCTTTCTTAGGGATGGTAAATTATTATGGCTGATTCCTACCAAACATATCAATGGTCCCCTCGAAACTCACTGCTAAAGAAAAACCAGCGTTGGGTTTGGAAGTCACCCCAAGAAGAAGCCTTCAAAAAAGTCAAGCAGCTCTTGCACTCTTCAAATTTGTTAATGCACTATGACCCGACAAAGGAATTGGTGCTAACCTGTGATGCGTTCTCCTATGGAGTGGGAGCAG
Source organism: Carcharodon carcharias (assembly GCF_017639515.1). Lineage (NCBI taxonomy): Eukaryota > Metazoa > Chordata > Chondrichthyes > Lamniformes > Lamnidae > Carcharodon > Carcharodon carcharias. Next base: position 79,242,435 of record NC_054469.1, on the reverse strand, counting down.
TGCTATCGCACAAGATGAACGATGGTTCAGAGAGGCCAATAGGCTATGTATCCAGTACACAGTCGAAAAAGGATATTCACAGATTGAGAAAGAAGGATTTTCAATTATTTTTGGAGTTAAAAAATCCATCAATATGTACATGGGTGACACTTCACGATTGTATCAGACCACAAATCATTCTTTAGTGAAGAAAAGACTTTCCCTCCCATAGCTTCTGCAGGAATTCAAAGGTGGGCCCTAATTTTATCTGCATATGAATACACTTTTGTGCATAAACCAGGGATGCATATGCTGATGATCTAATTCACCTTCTTTTGCAGGAGAGCAATGAACATGTCCTATATTCCCCAAGAGATTGTATTAGTGATGAATTTCCTGGATTCCTCACCAGTCTGTGCCAGAAATTTAATCATGATCCAGTCCTGCCTAGAGTGAGAGACAAAGTGTTAAATTTATGGTCCCAGGAACTAGTCCCTGATGAATTGAAGCCATTTTTCACTTGAAGAAATTAATTGAGCAGTGATGATGGTATCCTATTATGGGGTGTGCGAGTGGTCATTCCTTCACAGGGAATGGAACTACTCTTAGTAGTGCACATCTGGGGATTTTTAAAATTTTATTTATCAGATGTGGGCATCACTGGGAGGCCAACATTTATTGCCTCCCTAATTGCCCTTCCCCAGAGGGCATTCAAGAATCAACCACGTTGCTGTGGGTCTGGAGTCACATGTAGGCCAGACCAGGTAAGGACAGCAGATTTCTTTCCCCAAAGGACATTAGTAAATCAGATAGGTTTTTACAACAATCGACAATGGTTTTATGGTCATCATTAGGCTTTTAATTTCAGATTTTTTATTGAACTCAAATTCCACCTGCCATGATGGAACTCAAACCCAGGTCCACAAACCATTACCCTGGGTCTCTGGATTACCAGTCCAGTGATAATACCACTACACCACTGCATCCCCAGAGACTCTCAAGAATAAAAATGATCACGCAAAATTATCTTTGGTGGTCAGGAATGAACGGCGATATTGAGAGGGAGTTCAAAACTGTACACAATGCCATCAACTACAGAAGTTGCCGGTGGCAGCCCCATTACACCCATGGGAGTGGCCTGGTAGGCCCTGGGTAAGATTTTGTTGGTCCTTTTCTTGGAATCATGTTTCTACTCATTATAGATGCTCATTCCAAGCGATTAGACATATATGAGGTTATTAGTGTCAGGTGCTACTATAGAAGAGTTATGCCAAAGCTTTTCCATCTATGGATTGGCAGAATTACTCATCTCCAGTAGTGGTACTGTGTTTGCTAGTGCTGAATTTCAAAGATTTATCTGTCTAAATGGTATTGAACATGTGAAGGGGAGGCAATGGCATAGTGGTATTTTCACTAGACTAGTATTCCAGAGACCCAGGGTAATGATCTGGGGACCTGGGTTTGAATTCCCCCAGGGCAAGTGGTGAAATTTGAATTCAATAAAATATCTGGAATTAAAGTCTGATGATGACCGTGAAACAATTGTTGTAACAACCCATCTGATACATTAATGCCCTTTAGAAAAGGAATCTGCCATCCTTACCTGGTCTGGCCTACATGTGACTCCAAACTTACAGCAATGTGGTTGACTCTAAAAAATGCCCCCTGAACAAGGACAATTAGAGATGGGCAATAAATGCTGGCCCAGCCAGTGACACCTACATTCCATGAACGAATAAAAAAAAATGTACCATACAATCTGTCATTCTAATGGACTGGTGGAAAGAGCAGTACAAACTTTTAAGGCTGGAATGAAAAATTTAAAAGGTGAATCATTGGAAGCTAAACTTGCTCATTTCTTATCTCACTGTGGAACAACCTCCCGCACTGCTATAGGTGCAACAGTTGCAGAATTACTAATGAGGCATCATCTTCAAACAAGACTAAGCCGGATACTTCCCAATTTGGAGGGGAAAGTGGAGAGAAGTCAAGGGAACCAAAAGCAACTCATGATTTGCATAGTCATGAGTTTACTGTTGGTGAAGCAGTATGTGTAAGGAATTTCTGCGGAGGATGAAGTGGTTACCTGGTAAAGTAAACTCTGTGACTGGCACCTTGTCATACCACGTAGAAGTGGAGGGCCGGATCACCCACAAGCGCGTGGATGATTTAAGAAGAAGGGAGATACCCCAACAAAATAACGTTCCGACTGTAACCATTGTTGAATCTATGCTTCCTGTTGAAGTTGTTCAACCAAGGATAGACATGCCCGATGTCTCTGTCGGAGTGAATGACACAGAGCCGCCTGTGCTTAATGAGGTATCTGATGTTAATCTGGTTCCTGCAAAAGTTTCGGAAGTCGTGAAGCTATGACATTCCGCATGGATCAGGAAACCACCTGAAAGACTGAACTTGTAATTTCATGACCTGTGTTATGACTGACGCAGTTGGTACAGCTGAGTTATTTAAAAATCCCAGTGGGAAACTTTAAACAACTGTCACAACCTATAATTTTAAGTGTTATGTTTGAGGTACGACTGAATTCAGGACTCAGGCCACCAGTTCTCGATATTTTACATTAAACTAAGTGAAATATTTTATTAATTTAGACAGGTTAAAATATATATATATATATATACACATGGCTACAAATTACTACTATCATAACTTTTAACAAATTCTCAAAGTAATCTCCATTAAGGCAACAGTGACCCATAGACTTAACCAAACACCAGGCAAAGCATTTTCACTTTACAAATTCAAAATAACATTCTTTCACTTGGTTCCTTCGAGCCAGTTGGAGGCTTGCAGCTGCTTTTGATCTCACATTGTCTCTGCTCTGCACACCCAAAAACTACTGAAGTTATACCTACCAGCCTCGTTGAATGTTAATTCTCATTGTTTCAACAACCTCTGAACTGAACCTCTCTAACAATAAAATTCCTTTCATAGTACCAACTTTATTAGTAATATAAACATATTGCTTGGTAGCTGCTAGAAAAGCAGCAGTTTTCATCCCAATTCTTGAATGTTCTATTCAAAAATGCAGGCTATCTCTCTTATATATCAAAGCACCCAGGCTAGCTGGCTTTAATCCAATTAAGACACGCCCGCAGAGTGAACCTCTGTTTAAAAAAAATAGTTTCCAAAGTATTATGTACATTAATAGCTTCATGACAACCTATGTGAATATTATAATGTCATGAGATAAATATCCGTTTAAATACAAAATGTACAGAAAAGTTAATGGGGGAGGAATGTAGTAATTATAGTTTTGATAAACATAGGGCTGTAGTTTTAAGAATAATTTTGTATGTAAGATCACATGATCTGTGTAAACCAATCAGTTTGTAGCATAGGGAACCTCTCAGAGGGAGTTCTTCTTTTGTTATAGAGCTTGATGTACACATGTAACTGCTGCTGCCTTGTAAATAAAGTTCAATGTTTCCACCAAGAAAAGTTTCCTGCAAAATCAACTCTTTAACACATTCCCTGATCATTTCTAAGCTCTTCAGCTGTCTGAGCTACCCCTCTTCCACCATGACCAGTGCAGCATCTTCTTCCTTGGTAAAGACAAATGCAAAATATTTATTTAATAGTTCAGCCATGCTCATGGGTAAATTTCCTTTTTTGGTCCTTAATTGGCCCCTCTCCTGCTTTCACTACCATTTTGCTATTTACATACCTATAGAAGACTTTTGGATTCTATTTTATGTTAGCTGCCAGTCTCTCCTCATACTCTCTCTTTGCTTCCCTAATTTGCTATCAAAATTCCCCTTTCAACCTTATGTATTTGGCCTGGTTCTGGATTGTATTATCCACCTGATCTATCATGCACTTTTCCTTCTTCATCTTAATCTCTATCTCTTTTGTCATCCAGCAAGCTCTGAATTTGTTTGTCCTACCTTTCCCCTTCATGGGAATATACCTTGATTTTGCTCAAGCTATCTCTTCTTTAAATGCAGCCCATTGTTCAGTAATACTTTTGCCTGACAGTCTTTAACTCCAGGTTATCTGGGTCAGATCCTTTCTCACCTGATTGAAGTTGTCTTTTCCCTCATTAATTATTCTTACTCTGGATTTTTCCTTATCCTTTTCCATAGCCAACCTCAACTTTATGATATAATGATCACTGTCCCCGAACTATTATCCTACTGACACTTGATCTACTTGGTCCACCTCATTCCCAAGAACCTGGCTTAGCAATGCCTCCTTTCTCATTAGACTGGAAACATGCTGCTGCAGAAACATCTGCTGAACATGATCTTGGAACTCTTACCTCTTTGTCCTTTGCATTATTACTTTCCCAGTGTATATTTGGATAATTAAAGTGCCATATTATAATCACTCTGTAATTCTTGTGCCTCTCTAGAATTTCCTTGCAAATTTGTTCCTCTAAATCTTTCCCATTAGTTGGTGGCCTATAGACCACACCACGCAATATGATTGCACATTTTTTATTCCTTAGCTTTAACCAAATTGACTCTCTTCTTGACCCCTCTGGGACATCTCCTCTCTCTAGCACTACAAATTTCTCCTTAATCAATACTGCCATCCCTCCCCTTTTCTTCCTTCTCTATTTTTCTTGAACACTTTGTATCTAGGAATATTTAATACCCAGTCCTGTCCTTTCTTGAGCCAGGTCTCTGTTATAGCAACAACATCATGGGGTGACTTTTCTAAGAGGTTGGATTACCTGTCCCCCCCGACCTAACAGTTGGTTGGCATCTTGCCTACCAGAGATCTGGCTGTCCCATGCTGGGGATAGCCTTACTAGGGTCAGAGTGGGACCTCCAACCTCATCAGGGATGAAGTCATGCCCTAGAGAGCTGCCAGTCAATCTGATCAACTCACCAATCTTATTTACCACACATTCACATACATGCCCAGTAACTCTAACTTAGATATTATTACTTTCCCCCTTTCTCTCATCCCACCTAATAAATCTCCTACTCTTGTGCTATCTGTCTCTTCCAATATTCTCTGCACCTTGGTACTCCTCTCTAATATTACCTCCTGGTTCCTACACCTCTGCTGGATTAAGCCCCTTCCAGTCGCACTAGCAAATCACTCTGCAAGAAAATTGGATTTGGCTCTGTTTAGGTGCAATTCGACTGACCTGTATAGGTTTCATCTCCCTTAGAGCTTCTTTTCTGAACTTCTTTCTTCTGAATATTGTGGGGATAAGCTTCACTTTTGGCATAGGTGGAAAATCTATTGTACTGGATTTACAGTAATAGAAGTGTTTAACACCCTATCCAATTTTCCTTTCCATTGGCTCCATTGTCATTACCAAAGTGCCAACCAGCTCTGATATCTGATGGTACCTTGTTCAAACAGTTGTTTTTCTCGAAGGCAAATTGGGTCTGACTAACTTGATTGAATGCTTTGATTGAGTAACAGAGAAGGCTGATCAAGGTTGAGCATTAGATGTATGTATGGACTTTTAGAAGGCATTCAACAAATTGCCACATGCTAGGCTCACTGAGAAGATCGAAGCCCACGGGATTAAGGGGAAAGTGACAGTATGGACACAAAATTTCCTCAATTGACAGGAAGCAAAGTGAGGTGGATTTTTTTGGGGCATGTGGGAGAAATGCTCCTTCTCCATTGTGGATAAGAACATTATCATCAGGCATGAGGCGCTCTTGGTATTGCTGTATATGGTGCTGTTCTGGTCTGTACCCCACTCTTGCGCTGTGGCTGTCAGCCGAGCCATCTTCCATTTTGTTTAGAGATCAAAAATGGACTGTGCCTGCAAGGATACGATGTTGAAATGTCCAGACAAGGGTCGTTTGGGGGGTGGGCAGAAACATACCCAACATTGCTTATGCCCTGATGGGCACCTTTGTGAATGGCTGCTTCAAGCTGTGTGTAGACCCTCTGTACACAAACACCAAGTGTCGCTACATGCTGAGGTTCCATCTGTCCCTGGTGTTGCGAAGGATGGGTCTGGCCATGTTACCACAGAACCTTCCAGCCAGTTGTTTGGTGCCATACCGCCTGTTCCTTGTGGAGAAGTTTGTGCAGAAAAACACCTTTGACCGGATGTCCATCAGGCATATGCTGCAGTGAACATCCTCAAAGTCCTGCAGGAAAAGGAGATGGTGGATCTTGTTGGATGCTTCCCTGAGCAGACTGTCAAGTCACTTAGCAGAATGCCTCAATGCCAGAACTTTCAAACAAGCACCAAGGTGCACCTTGGCTGTTGGTGAGAATGTTCCTCCCAGTCAGATCTTTCCTGCATACCCAGGGTCTCACTGCCTTGGCAAGTTGTCCTTGAGGTAGCTACAGCGGGGAAGAAACTATAATCCACTGCCTTCTGGAATGTATCTTTGTAAAGAAGGTCTGGAAAGAGATGCAGTGGTTTTTGTTGAGGTTCATCCCAAGTAGCTTTGTGACACGGGACTCTATGCTCTATGGGCTCTTCCCAGGAACGCACTCCAAGGCAATCATCAACTGCTGCTGGGGGACCGTCAACATGGTGAAAGTTGCTCTTTGGTCTGCTTGAAACTTGTTCGTGTTCCAGTGCAAAGAGTTGTCCATGGCAGAGTATTATGGACGGTACATTCCAAGGTCCAGGGCTATCTGCTGAGGGATGCGCCAAAGGCTCAACGGGGAAGGGAACATTCTAAGCTCTGCCTACCCTAGTATATTGAGGGGCAGGAAACTGTGGGTGGTATCTATGTCATGGAATATATATTGTAAATATCACATATAATTTCAATTAGATTGAAACACCTCATGCTGCATGGAAAGAACTTGAACAGTATTGCGGTATTGATACTGTTCAACTTGAACTGTTATGGAATGCAATTTTACAAATTTTATGGACAATGTATATTTTTGGGAAAAAAGGCTGTATAGTATTGGTCAACTTATTTAAGGAAGGATGTAAATGCATTGGAAGCAGTTCAGAGAATGTTTACCAGGCTAATACCTGGAATGGGCAGGTTGTCTTATGAGGAGAGGCTGGACCAGACTAGGCTTGTACCTGCTGGAGTTTAGGAGAGTAAGATGTGACTTAATTGAAACCTTTTAAGGTACTGAGGAGTCCTGACAGTGTGGATGTGGAGAGGATGTTTCCTCCTGTGGGAGAATCTAGATATGGGGTCACTGTTTAAAAATAAGGGTTTGTCCATTTAAAATGGAGATGAGGTGAAACTTTTTCACTCAGAGGGTTGTGAGTCTTTGGAATTCTCTTCCTAAAAGGGTGGTGGAAGCAGAGTCTTTGAATATTTTTAAGGCAGAGGTGGTTAGATTCTTGGTAAGCAAGGGTGATAGGTTATCAGGGGTAGGCAGAATACAGACTTCAGGTTACTGTCAGATCAGCCATGATCTTACTAAATGGTGCAGCAGGCTCGAGGGGCTGAATGGCCTACTCCGTGTTTGTATGTTTTTTTATGGGTGAGCTTTTTTCAGACTGGAAGATAGCTTGCAGTGGTCTTCTTTAAAGGTCAGTTTAGATCCATTAATGTTATTGACTCAGGTGTAAAGACCAGGATTATAAAGTTTACAGATTACAGAAAACTTGGCAAAGTGGGAGATCATGATGAACATAATGACAGGCTTCAGGATGACATAGACATGATGGTGAATGGCTCAATGTGCGGCAGATGGAGTTCAATGTGGAGGAGTGTGAAGTGACATAGATCTGTGCCTCAGGGAGCATTTCCCGCGCGCGCCCGTGCACATGTGCAAGTTCCCTGCTCACCCCCCTCTCTCCCCCACACAGGCAACGCTGAGTCCTTCCACGCGCATTTCATGCTGGATTGGCCTTAATTGACCTGCCAGCATGAAATTGCGGTCAGGCCCCGATCACGGGCAGTGGTCGGCTTCCCGACCACTTCCGCCCACCCCTGCCAAGCCCGCCTGACGAAGGCAAATTCCTGGCCATGGAGTGAACTGAAGTTAGAGCTGGGGCACATTTGCACATTTGGGCTCCTGCAAATCTAGCTTAACAGTAAATAGCTACAAAGCTGATTAGCTAAAATGGTCCGAGGACAGAACCTCCAGTTAAGGGGTACAAATTAAGTTTAGGTTGCTGTAGGGAAGCTCGGAGCACTCTTCCCATTGGTCAAAAGCAAATATTGAGTACAAATTAAGATTGGATTGTTGTGGTGAAGCTAGGAGTATTCTTCTCATTGGTCAAGAGTTGCAAATGCTCTTAGAAATTGTTAGTTGTGTTGATTCAGGTGCACATATTTGGGCTGAATGTTGCAGAGCTACCAGCAAAAAGGATATAGAAAGAGGGGTGCATCACTAAAGCCTTTGCACTTGCCAAAGGTTAGCATTTGTCACAGGACACATGCTGGGGTCAGTTTTTAGAGAGAAAGTTGGGAATAGGGCACTTGCTAAGGAGTTGGCATTTACATAGGAAATGTTAAGTATCAATCTTTATTGCCCAATAAACTATATTAATGATTGTTCTTTTTGCCAATATGGCTATTCCTTGACCAGAAGTTTCTTACTCTGTGGCTTAAGATAGAGTCCAGAAGTGACGCACTTGGGGAGGACTAATACGGAAAGGCAGTATACTATATATGGCATGATTTTCTAAGTGTCAAAGCAGAGAGATATTAATGTCCATATACACAAATCCTGAAAGGTGCCACGACAATTTGTAAAATGGTTAAAAAAAAAGCATATGGGCTACTTGTATTTATAAAATGGAAGAATCTAATATAAAAGGAAGGTATCGTGTTCGAATATATAAATCACCAGTTAAGCATCAGCTGAAATATTATGGATAATTCTGGGTATTGCACTTCAGGAAAGATGTACAGGCCTTGGAAAGGATATGGAGGATCAAGGTTTACTAGGATGTTACCAAGGACAAGAGACTTTAGTTATGAGAAGAGGTTGGAAAAGTTGGGACTGTTATCTCAAGAATGGAAGAGTTTAAAAGGTGACCTAATAGACCTTTTCAACACGAGAGATTTTGATAGAGTAAATAGAGAAAAATTACTCTTGTTACGACAGGTCCCCAGGTGAGGTTCCCCAATTTGTTAACTTCTCAAATGGGACGCCAATTTTGTTTTGCTCCCAGGTGAGGAGGAATCAGCTGGCTCCCCTTCTTCACTCAACCCCCTTGGTTGCAACAAGGTTAATTTAAAAGGGACCCCTTCCCCCATGAATACCCTTTCCCAGTCCAAATGTATTTATGCTTCAGAAGGAGCCAGTTTAACCAGGCTGTCTTGAGTCAAAGAAAGTAAGTTTATTAGTTACTAAAAACTCCAAAAAAAAAAAAAAAATGCAGCACACATACACACAGATTAAAAATGAGAAGTTAAGAGTCCAAAAATAAAAGTTAAAAAAGATGTACGAATCAATCTTTGGCTTGACTGTGAGATGCAGATACATTGCGACAGTTAATCTGGGTGATTCCTGTCGAACTATTATTGGCAATTTAGCAGTAGGCTTGCAGATACTTGGTTCTGCAGGTTACCTGAAGATGTTGACCTATTTCCTTTTTGATTGTGGCTTTGCTGACTTGTCTCCAGCAACACAGGGGGTGGAATTGTCCCAGATTTGCACTGAGTGTGGTAGTGAACGGGTAAAAGAATGTTTTACCCTCCAGCTGCAATGGCAGCTTTTCAGGCTGTATTGTCCCAATGCAGCCTCATTAATCATGCATTCCCAGGAAACACGCTGTTTCACTGGTGGGCGGCCTCCAACTCACCCCCTACACCATCACCTCGCCATTTCATCACACCAAGCACCATATTTAAAGTGCAGCCACATGCACATCCCTCAGTACTTCCAGCCCAAGACTGCTGCACAAAGGATATGGCCCTGATATGGCAAGAAGACTGCAGCCCCCTGATTCAGTGACGTGAGCCTGGAATGCCTTTTGGATACCGTGGAGGCCTGGTGTGATGTCCTCTACTCCTGCTCAGAGTGAAGGCCAGCAAGCAAGGTGAAAAATCCAGCATAGGAGAGGGTGGCAGCAGCAGTCAGTGCCAATGCCCTGCAAAGAGGACAGCCACCTAGTGCTGAAAAAGAAGTAATGATCTCATTCGTTCCGCCAGGGTAAGTCAATCTTTTCGTCACTCTCAATTCACGCACTCACAAACCCATCACACATCCACAGGGATCTCACACCTCTTGGGACTACACCACTAACTCTCACACACACACTCACATCTCCATCAGGCTCATATCCTCTCGAGCTCGTGTCTTCATCCTGTCCATGGCTCCGCTCACCACACAAATGTTCCATGCAGTGCCATGTGTCCTGCTCACACTCCTTCCACCTGTTTTCGTGCAGGAGAAGCTGGCTCAAAGCAGCAGGGAGAGGCCTCAGACTGGGGGTGGAATGGCCCACATTAGGCCCCTCTCTCACTTTGAGGAGTGTGCCATCACGTTAGCTGGTGAGGACATGGACCATGCCTGCAGCGACGGTGTGGTCAGCAGTGAACACCCATGTGAGGATCCTGCATCATATCATCCCTCTTTCAATGCAAATGTGAGTGCTCTCTCTCCTGCTTTTGATTCTGCTGCCATGCACTAATTAACTTTACTTTGGTTCACAGGGAGCTCTGCCAAGCGACCGACACCCTCAGCCAGTAATCCCTCAGCTCCATCCAGGTCCTCACCTCCAGCCAAGAGGACTCCTCCTCCACGAAGAGCTGGAAACCAGCAGGCTGAAAGACCCATCACATTGCTTACCCACACCCTGCACCAGCACAGAGACACACACCTCAGTGGGACCTAGATCTAGAGCCGGCTTGAGTTCACAACCTGGTGATCATTGCACATATACATGTCCCCAGCAGAAGGAGGCAGTTTCAGCCAAGCTCCCTGGCACTCGGAGGACTGCTGGGGAAGAGGCATCTGTGAGGTCAGAATCAGATGATGAGATTCAGCCTTCCAACTCATCATGAAGAGTCAGCAGAAGGTGCGAGAACATCACGCAGAGCTGTTGGAAGCCCTCAAAAGAGTGTCATGTGAGTCGGAAGAATGCATCCGCCTGCTCCCTGATGAAGTGGTGCCCAGTGGTGTGCACATATGGAGGTCGCCATGGGAAAGATGGTAATGCCATGGAGACCCAGGTCCGGCAGAATGCAGAGATGCATGCAGACCTACACTCCATTGCGGTAGCCATGGGTGAGTTCCTGCAGTGGCAATGTGAGAGGGAAACAGGGCACCTCCATGTCCCTCCAGGTACTCCTTCCCCTCAAGGAGTCAGGCAGAGGCCCTCGGGCACCTGAAGGGCGGAGGAGCAGCAGCTGGACACCCCTGGGTCTTCCAATCAGGAATCTTAGAGGCCGTACTCTCCCTCTGAGCCTGTGACCCCCTCAGCCTTGTCCTTTGTCACCACAGAAGGAACAGCTGGCCTGCAGGAGTACAGCTTAGGCAGGCTGGGGCCTCCAAGGCCTTGGTTCTCCAGAGGATCCATACTGAAGTCAGGGCGAACCATTACACAGGCTATCTCTGCCCCTGCTGCGGATGTCAGGGCAGCACCTAGGAGTGTTAGGCTTAGAAAAGTTAAGAAACCCTGATCATAATTGGTTGCACAGGTGATCACATTTTGTCACATTTTGTCACTTTATAATCTGAAATATCCTCTTTCACTGAATAATGTGTAATGGTCTCTTTCAGCTTCATTGACAGGCTTAGCGCATCCTCCCACTGCATATACCCCCCAACTAGCAGTTCAGCTGCACGCATGAGTGATTCTGGAGGGGGAAGTGTGTGTGTGGCTGGGACTTTCGGAGCCTCGTGCGAGCACTCCCCATGCACGTGGATCCTTCCTGAATCACACATCTTGATGCCTTGAGCATTTTCAATGCCGCCTGCTGGGGTTCTCTTTCAGTTGTTCATCTAAACTGGCCTGCATCTCCACCCATCCACTGATCACTCTCCCCATGTAGCATCTGTTCCTGCCCAACACGAGTCTCCTTTCACTTTCACTTTTAGAAGTATGATGTGTGTAACATTTGTCTTTAGCTTCCCCTTTCTTTTCCCTCTTGCAGTCAACCATGCCCACCACCCCCCTCCCCCCCCACCATCACTGTCGACCCTCCAGCATTACCTTCCACCTCCCCACCATCACCTGCCAGCCAGAACCCTTTCCTTTTTGGGATGTCCAGGTGAACGTGCACGTTCCCTACCTTCCCAAAAATCCCACCCCCATCCACATTAATCTCTCCGACCTCTTCCTTCCCACCTCCAAGGTTTGTGTCTGCCTCCAAGACCCCACCAAGCACCCTCGCCGTCCCTTCTATCGATACCATCACACCCTCACCCTCACTCTCACTCCCTAGTAGTTTACTCCGCCCTCTCTTATTTGCACCGTTCCCTCCCACCACGCCCACCCGCAGTTCGCACCCCAGGAGGCAGTCATCGATTCCCTCCCTTGCATGTTCACCTCGACATTGCCACTCTGAACTCCTTCCCTTCCCCTCTCCGAACTCCTACCCTTCCACCTTCCTCCCTAGTTTCCATATTCCCCCCATTACACCCTCCTCCCATGTGCTTCTTATCCCTTCCCAACCTCACCCTACCTCTGACACCGTCATCTTATCCCTCCCAATCTCACCCCCCGACACCTTTGCTCCCCCCCACCCAAACCTCACCCTACCCCTGATACACCTTCCTCTCCCACTCCCCCGGTACACTTTCCTCCCCCAGTCCAACCTATACCTTCCTCTCCACCTCCTTAATTATTATCCGTAGCAGACCATGGCCAACACTGACGCCCTGAAGCAGACCCTCAACGGTGACCATCCGCCTTCTGTGAGCAGCTCCACGGCGGAGCCAGGTCCATGAGAATCCACTCAGCATGCGATGCACATTCCTCCAGGGTCCTGTTGTTGTAGGGCTCCAGCATCTCCTGCTCTTGGATGTCCGCGATGTGAGCAAGGTCCTGATGGTAAGCCCCGACCTCTGCACTTAACACTCATCACGATGCGTTCTGTACCGGTGTGTTTTCCCACTGAACTGGACAATAAATTTGGTGTGGGGGGATGATTCTGATGAGATGGGCTTATAATGATATGCAGATGCATTATAATGAAGTTCCTGACATGCAGTGGTGGGCAACATGGCCCGCCTTTGACAGATTGAGCGGACGATTGTAAACTGGTTTCGTGAAACCGATTTTTGGCCTTCCCGCCATATTGTCTGCTCATACCCGCCATGCCAGCAAGCATGGAAAACTACGCCCAGGGAGAGAGTCTTTGCCTCCAACTGCAGGGTGTGACTCATTGATCTTCTTCTGCTGTCATTCCCACAACACACCAACACTGCTCTGTGGCTAGCTTTTTAACCCATTTTTCCCTTTGTATTCCTGTAAGAGAGAAAAACCGATGTCTTCTTTGATCTCTGACCCTTTGAAACATTCTGAGATAAGGAGATGGATTTTGATGCCTGCTGAGACATGGTGATCAGTCTTTTGGCTCTGCAACCACAGCAAGTTAAATTTCAGCCTTTTGTATTTTTCCTATTTCCCATTTAAATTTCCTTGCTTGAACATTGGAACGTAAGAAATAGGAGCAAGAGTAGGCCATTCAGCGCCTCAAGCCTGCCTCGCCATTCAATAAGAACATTGGCTGATCTGTCCCAGGCCTCAACTCCTCTTTCATGCCAGCTCCTCATAGCCCTCAACTCCCCAATATTTCAAAAATCTATCTACCTCCTCTTTAAATACTTTGTGATCTTGCCTCCACAACCCACTGGGGTAGAGAATTCCAGACATTCCTACCCTCTGAGAGAATAAATTCCTTTGCATTTCAGTTTCAAATGAGTGTCCCCTTACTCTGTAACTATGTCCCCTAGTTTGAGATTCCCCCTCTAGTGGAAACATCTTCTCAACTTCTACCCTGTCAAGCCCCCTCAGAATCTTGTATGTTTCAATAAGATCACTCCCCATTCTTCTAAACTCTAATGAATAAAGGCCTAACCTTTAGCTGTTCTTGATAAGCCAGCCCCTTCATCCCAGGAATCAGCCTCGTGAATCTCTTTTGAACTGCCTCCAGTACCAGTATATCCTTTCTTAAATACGGGGACCAAAACTGTACAGAGTATTCCAGGTGTGGCCTCACCAACACCCTGTACAGTTGTAACAACAATTCCCTATTTTAAAACTCCAACCCCCTAACAATACAGGACAAAATTCCATTTGCCTTCTTAATTATTTGCAGCACCTGCGTGCTAACTTTTTGTGTTTCATGCACAAGAACACCCAGATCCCTCTGTGCTGCACTTTTTTGGAGTCTCTCTCCATTTAAATAACAATTTGCCTTTTGATTTTTCCTAACAAAGTGCATGACCTCACACTTTCCTACATTAAACTCCATCTGCCAAATTTTTGCCCACTCACTCAACCTATCTATATCCCTTTGCAGATTTCTTATGTCCTCATTACAACATGCCCTCCCACCTATTTTTGTATTGTCAGTTAATTTGGATACATTACAGTCTGCTCCCTCCAAGTCATTAATATAGATAGTAAATAGTTGAGGCGCTAGGACTGACCATTGTGGCGCTCCACTAGTTATGTCTTTCCAACCTGAAAAAGACCCATTAATCCCGACTCTCTGTCTTTTGTATGTTAACCGATCCTCAATCCATGTTAATAAATTGGCCCCAATACCATGACCTTTTATGTAGCACCTTATCGAATGCCTTCTGGAAATCCAAATACACTACATCTACTGGTCCCCCTTTATTAACTCTGCTTGTTTTATCCTCAAAGAAGCCTAGAAAATTTGTCAAACATGATTTCCCTTTCACAAAACCATGTTGACTCTGTTTGATTGTGTTAAACTTTTCTAAATGTCCTGCTGTTTCTTCCTTAATAATGGACTCTAGCATTTTCCCAACAACAGATTTTAGGCTGACTGGCCTTTGGTTTCCTGCTTTTTGCCTCCCTCCCTTCTTGAACAGAGGCGTCACATTAATGGTTTTCCAATCTGCTGGGACCCTCCCGGAATCCAGTGAGTTCTGTAATATTTCGACCAATGGCTCCACTATCTCTGCAGCCACTTCCTTTAAATCCCTTGGGTGCAGGCCATCAGATCCTGGCGACTTGTCTGCCTTTAGTCCCATTAGTTTGTCAAATACTTTGTCCCTCGTGATAGAGACTGTTACAAGATCTTTCCTCCCATTATCTACTTGCTTATCTGATATCTTTGGGATGTTTATAGTGTCCTCCACCGGGAAGATCAATGTAAAAAATTGATTTAAATTATTGGCCATTTCCCTGTTCCTAATTATCAATTCTCCAGTCACATCCTCCAACGGTCCCACGCTCACTGTAGCCACCCTCTTTAGCCATGGCACCTTTTCAGATGTGACATTCCATGTTCTCTCAAGACATCTCTGTCGGTATACCCCATGTAGGGATTTTCCAGAAATTGATCACTTTACATTATCAGCTATCTTTTGCCCAGTGTGTTTGCTTGTATTTCTTTTAAAAATACACTAGTCTTTCAAAAAAAGTTCAATATGCCCATAAGTAATTTGTGGCTGTAATTGGTTTTTTATCACGCTCTCTCCAGTAAGTGGGTCAATAATCAGAGATCATCGTGTCAAAATCACAGCAAAGGCTTTGGGAGGGAGATGAAAATAATTTTTTTCACTGAGTTGTTAGGACCTGGAATGCTTTCACTGAAAAGGTGGTGGAATCGGATTTTGATAAGTAATTTTAAGAGGGAATTGGACAGGTACTGAAGGATGAGGAATGGGTTATGGACAAAAAGTGGCAACGTGGAACTAAGCATGGCTGCCCTTTCGAAGAGCCATCATAGCATAATGGGCCAAATGGCCTCCTTCTGTGCTGTATGTTTCTATGATTCTATGATGTGCAAGGTCCGGCAATATGGTAAATCTTGACATTTTGCGATACAGTAAAATGGGCTTTTGTGTTTTACATCTCTCCTGAATTTTATTTTCACTGACTTCAATATCAGCTGATTCTTCATATGAAGAATGATCAACGCATATAATATTTGGCAGAGTAAAGAACTCCTTGTTCTACTTTGAAGAAATGCCATAGATTTTTTTTTACATTCACTGGAACAGGCTGACCTTCAAAACGTTTCAAAAACCAAATGATGAAAACTTCATGAATGTGACACTGAAGTTTCAATTTACATTATATTCTCATAAGCTGGAGTGGGTCTGAAACCACACCTATCGTAGCCACAAATGAGAACATAAACACTGAGCCAAGTTAACACAATACATGCACACAGGGACATGTGCAAATAAAAAACTAGCAGGTACAGACTACAAAACAGCATTAACATTTATTTGGGTAATCAAGAATAATAATATGATCCACAATGCAAGAGATTATTTCACCAATTGGTTGCTTTTGAATCAGCACAGCAAACCAGATGCTGTATAAATGTACACTCATTTAGTAAGCGTGCCCTTGTGATCTTACTACAGGTTTTAAAATGGAGTGCAAGTAAAAGTGCTGACATATGAATTAATGAACAACCAAAACTTATTACAAGATAGTAATCTAATCGATGGCATTATAAGATAGAAACTTAAAAGAGTAAAGCACAAGTAGTTTATAACTGTCACTGAACCTCCCAGTTAGATTTCTGACTTAAAATCAAATTCTGCTATTTGTTTCTTTTTTATCATGTGTGATGTTTGTTTTTTGTGGGCAGTTTTTTTTCTATATGCTGCCTTTCTGCACCAGTAAAACCGTTGGAGCAGATTTGAGTCCTTGATACGTGAATTCTTGATTCATCTGAGAGAATTAACTACCATTACTGGGAGTTTATTGAGGAATGATTTGCAGTTGATTACTGGGAAATGTTATGTCCATTGCTATAGTGAATAGCAGTAGTCAGGGTGTTGTTACTGTTAAACTACTGCTCGAGGGTCGCTGTGCTGGCCTTGGAACTTGGAATTTTATCCCCTGCACTTACATTGAGATTTAAGTATGGTGGTATTTTAATAAATATGTTGTCTTTCTCGAATATGCACTACATTATCAAGTTCCTGGTATGCTGTGAAAGAGTTGAGAAACACTAATATTGCTGGTAAAGACACCGACATACTGTGCTTCCGCATCAATCAGCGTTCTATTACCAGGAATGTGCAAGTTGCATTCTATTTCAGTGAACCAGTCATTCCAGTCATAAACAGATGGCTCAATAAACAGACTGAACTGGCGAGGCCAATCTACTTTACACTCCAGACAATTTTTCTTTAATGGTCATTTGTAGCAGACCCACCATCATGCCACGGGTGAGCCATTTGATGCATTTGATTTGTTCAGTGTTTCTCTCTCTGTTTAGAAGCCAGATCCTATTTTCCTCACTGCTTTCATGGCATCAGAATGCGTCTGCCGTGTGACCTTTCAGTTCAACTGTTTCTGGCACTGCTGAAGTCTCACTCTTAGAAATGAGCTCCATCTCACACATCTTTTCGAATCCGAGTTTGTGCTGCTCATCTTTTCTGCCAACAGCCGTACTGCATACCGCACCACACATCACAAATGCAGTGCTGGAACACCAGACAGAATTGGGTTTGTGCTCTTGGTTCACATTACATTCAAACGATTGAAGATGATGGCCTGGAGCAAGGTCCATTTTCTTCTTCTCTTTCATTATTTGATTCAGAATCAATAGCCATATGACTATAGACGTACAGACACAACATAAGTTTCACGGCTTAAAACAATTCCCTATTTTAGCAGCTCAAGGAGTCAGTTTGTATCTTTAGTGAGAATTCAATACCAATGTTGGTTTTGATTACAATAAACAAAACCTGCTGAAGTACTAAGGATATACTCTCAATTTTAATGTCTGACTCATCAGAATTGTCCAAACATCTTCACAAAATATTTATTGAATTATTATTAACTTTTCAATTTTCCCTTGTCATGTTTCAAGTTGGTCCTGGGATCCTTACTCTCTTTGGTATTTTATTCAAGGGGCCATGATTCACGGGTGAGCCTAGAAGGTTATTTAAGCTTGAGAGGGATCATATCAATGGCAAATCCAATTTTCAATTGGTATATACACGTGCATACTTTCCAGTAGGGATCATTTCTTACCAAACAGGAATTACTGGATTGGTGCTAACAGGACGAGCAGGATTTGCTATCCAGTGATAATACTGGGGATGGTTATGTACAGTTAAATCAGCAGATTCACACTCCAGGAAGATGCACTATCAGTCACAGCAAGAAGATCGAAATCACTCGCAGTTTCCTCATTGAGCATGCACAGACCATTTCAGTTCTTTTCCCTTAACATTTCATACGCCTTGTTACCTATGAGGTCAGGAGCATCCATATCAATTTAGCACCTCAAACCATCCCAGTTTTGATTATTTAATTGAGCAGATATCTGGAATCAAAGCTGCTAATCTCTTGATTTTTTGGTACCATATACGGGAGGGTGGTGGTGGTGGGGGGATGCATTTAAACACTTAGACCAGGGTAAGAAAACATTAGTTCTGACAGCTGAATAGCTAAAGCATTCATCTGACGATCAGCAATCAATCCAGGTTCCACACTATCAGCACATCATCAACTATACAGGATAAAAGATGCATGGGTGTTACAAGCTGTCCTCTTTTACAAATGCGCGTGAATAAAAAAGAAAGCCAGCATAGAATTCTTAAGGGAAATCGTGTTTAACTAACTTGCTGGAGTTTTTTGAAGAGGTAACGGAGATGGTTGATTAGGGCAATTCTGTTGTTATGGTGTACATGGACTTCCAAAAAGCATTTGACACTGTGCTGCACAATAGACTTATGAAAAAGTTATAGCTCATGGAACAAACGAGGCGCAACATGGCTATGAAATTGGCTGAGTGACAGAAACAGAGCAGTGGATAATGGATTGTTTTCATGCTGGAGAAAGGTTTGCAGTGGAGTTCCCCATGGGTCAGTGTTGGAACCCATGCTTTTCCTGATTTTTTAATGATCTAGGCTTTGGTGTACAGGGCATAATTTCAAAATTTGTGGATGATACAAAACATGGAAGCATTGTATACTGTGAGGAAGATAGCATAGAACTTCAAAAGGACATAGATGAGTTGGAGGAATGGGCAGAGAGATGGCAGATGAAGTTAAATTGAAAGAAGTGTGAAGTGATTCATTTTGGTAAGGAGAACATGCAGAGACTATATAAAGTAAAGAACATAATTCTGAAGGAGGTGCAGGAACAGAGGGATTTGGGTATATACAAGCATAATTCATTGAAGATGACAAGATGGGTTGAGAGCATGGTTAATAAAGCATACAGTATCCTAGCTTTATTAACAGGGGCATAGAGTACAAGAGTAAGGAGGTTATGTTGAAATTGTATAAGGCACTAGACCAGCCATAGCTAAAGTATTGCATCCAGTTCTGGGTGCTACGCTTTAGAAAGGATGTGAAGGCATTGGAGAAAGTGCAGAAAAGATTCACAAGAATGGTTCCAAGGATGATAGATTGGGGAAGTCCTCCTTGGAGAAAAGAAGGTGGGGAGGAGGTTTGATAAAGGTATTCAAAATCATGAGGGGTCTGGACAGAATAGATAGGGAGAAACTGCTCCCACTCATGAAAGGATCGAGAATGAGAGGGCATAGGTTTAAAGTATTTGGCAAAAGAAACAAAAGCGATATGAGGAAAAACTTTTTCATGCAGCGAGTGGTAAGGGTCTGAAATGCGCTGCCTGAGAGTGAGGTGGAGGCAAGTTCAATCAAAGCATTCAAAAGGGAATTGGGCAGTTATCTGAAAAGGGAGAATGTGCAGGATTATGGGGAGACGGCGGGAGAATGGCACTAAGGGAATTGCTAATTCGGCAAGCTTGTGCAGACATGATGGGCCAAATGGCCTCCTTCTGTACTGTAACAATTCTGTGATTCTGTGAAATGCAAATATGTTTTTTTTTTCTGTGTCTTTAACACCGTTGAGTTGCCACAAACTCATAGGGGGTCATTTTTGTCTTCATTACTTGGGCAGCAAATTGGCTGGATGAATCAGTCACCCTTTGGAGAAAGTGCCTGATTTTCATATCCAATGGAAATTAATATTGGGCAGAATCTACAACAGGTGGACAATCTGCCCTGCTGATTTGTCAGCCAAGTGATGAAGGTGAAAATTACCTCAAAGAAATGAAACCTGAACAACTTCATAAAGGAATAATGTTGTGTTACACACATGGCACAATTCCCTAAATACCTGATAATTGAACAGTCACTTTGACAGCAAACTTCAAAATATCATACCCAAATGTATTATGGCCTAGATTTTTCAATTGGCTAGCGGTAAAGCATTTATTTTAGATGAATTGCCATTGATATTGGAATAACATCAGTTGGAAAATCTAAGGCATGCCTCCTGGTGCTATCTGTTGAATCAACATTGTTGTTTGTGGCATCATTTTGATACATTCTCACAGATTGGAAGATTGAAGTGGTTGAGGAAGATTATATGGTCAATCCTAGCTCATTCATTCAAAAAACTCTACGGTCTTTCATATTGAACTGTTTTCTGGGCATCAATCATCCTTTAACTATTGGCACTAAAACACTCATCTTATTGCCATTTATGGGATCTACCAGTGCACAAATTGGCTGCTCTGTTTACCTCCAAAACAATTTTAAATGTAATTAATTGACTATGAAGTGCTTTGAAAGTGTGAAAAGCATTATATAAATGTGTCATTTCTATTGCAGTTATTTTCTCCTCCACACACTGCATTATCTTACTATGATTCTATTTTGAAGGTTAATATAAAATAAACACTCATTTTCTATGAATATTTTACTGCTATCCTTTCTGACTGCTAATAAAATTATTGATGTATCAACATAGACCAGGATCCAATTGGCCTCTAAGAGTTTAAAGAATTCAATAATTTCTACCTTTAGCTTCAACTCTCTTCTCTGGGGATAGTTAAAACTGTTAAGTGTTAGGGAGAATTTATTCTTGGCTTTGGGTGTTTTGTTATATGATTATTTAAAAGTCTTTGACAGTACACTCCCACCTCTTGGATGTTGAAACGTTTCTTTTACCAGAAGGAGTTGGTCAGCAGTAGGTGGGAACATATTGTTTGGTGTCAAATATTGTCTTTGGGTTTAAATATTTCATCCAGCAGGAGCTCCATCAGGGAAGTGGAGCTGAGACCACAACCAGATCAGCCACAATCTTATTGAATGGTGCAGCAGGCTTGGAGGGCTGAATGGCCAACTCCTGCTCGTAAGTCCTATGTTCTTATATTGTATTTTTCTGAATCATATCTTTATTTTTCAATGTATAACTTTCCATGCTACATTGTTGATGGTGACTTTACTTTCCTACTTAAATGATTTCAGGATTATTTTCTGTCAATTTCAACATTTTACCTTATTAGTTAAGACAGTTAGAGCCATTGGTTGCCCAACCTCCACTAAGCTGCCTAAAGAAAACACCCCATAAGCATATATAAATGTGTCTTCTTCAAATATTGCTGAAATTATGCTGAAAAGGCCCGATAACACAAAATCCAAACCAAATGGATGTATGAGGTGGAAAACGCAAAAAAAATGGACATTACTGTTTGAGGCTAGCTTTTCATCACAACTATTACCAAAAGGATATGATTGCTGGTAAACTTATTTACCTACCACTTTCCCATTTTTCATACTAGTGGTTAGGAATTGGCTACTGTTCATGCAACAATGCTGTAGTGGTGTTTACAATAGCACCATGAGTAAAGTAGGTTGTTAGGGTCACTTCTAAGCACAAATGTTGTTTGAATTTGTGGCTGCATTGTAACTAAATTGTGTTCAAGGGATGGAAGGTCATTTTAAAAAAAGACTATAGTTTGGATTTTCTGAGGAATCGATTGTCAAATTGCTGCTCCACTTGAACAGTTCCCTGACTCGACACTGCTCTGCATTTCCTCTGGGACATTCAGAGCCTGGCTATCCCAGAAATGCAGAACACAGCTGTGGTAATCTGATGTGTAATATACCTTTAAGAAGAATGTTATAATGGAACATCACGTGATCTTAGTATCCAATAGCAGAGTAGTGCAGGTTACCTTCATAATCAGTAGTCAGTAGTCTAGAGTTAGAATCTATAATGTAGAGACAGGGTTAGAGTTGTAAGTACATGAGTGTAGCTGCTGAGTTCCTTTGTAAATAAATAGAATATGTTCTACATAAGGACCGTCTGCTGATCTACCCTGTCTATGGGCAGGTTTTTCCGATCGGCGAGCAGGGGCAGGGCCCACTTGCTGGTGCATCAAATGACACGGGCATATGTCGGGCATGCGTCCCAATGTCACCCTGCGTCATTTAGATTTTCAGTTCAGCGGGCATGCAGCCGATTCGGCTGTGCACCCGCCGAACTGTCAATGACCTATTAAGACCATTAAAAAACTAATTAACTTGATTGATGGACCAGCCAGTCCAGCCTTAATGTTGGCGGGCAGGCTGGGAGCCCAGGCGGGCCTCGGGAAAAGCATGAAACCTCATCCACGAGTGGGCTGAGGTTTCATGAGGGTCTTTAAATTTTTGCAAAAGGTTTCAATAAAAGTTATGGACAGTGTCACATGAGGGGACATGGCAGGGAAACTTTTTAAACCTCTTTATTTAAATTTTAAATTAGAGACGATTTCCCTGAG
The DNA here is from genome assembly GCF_017639515.1 of Carcharodon carcharias. Classification (NCBI taxonomy): domain Eukaryota; kingdom Metazoa; phylum Chordata; class Chondrichthyes; order Lamniformes; family Lamnidae; genus Carcharodon; species Carcharodon carcharias. The sequence goes on along the minus strand of NC_054469.1, from coordinate 79,219,880 downwards.
GCAGCACTTTGCCTTAGGGAGATTTGTGCACTCATGTCCGCTCCTGCTCTTCCCCCCCGATGGGGGGAAAATTTTGGCCTATATTATCAACTTGGACATCATGAAGCAAGTGTGAAACCCAGACCTATTTGTCCAACTAAACTAGTGACAAGGATCCAACAAACTGGCGAAGAGGAAGAAGCAAGAAAAAGCAAGAAAAGATGAGAAAAAAGCAAGAAAAATTGAGGAAGAGAATCAAGTGAACCAAAATCAGGCCGTAACTTGCATGGTAATTGTAAGTAGAATTTCCATCCTAATTGTCGAAGCAGTCCCCTTGAAGTAAGCTGCAGTTTTGAAGAGTTGATCCTTTTGATCCAACAGCGGATGATTGATCTCATTATGTTGAATGCTTCGTGTCTTTTTTCCAAGCTAACGACATTGTGGGGAGAGGAGAAGAGGCGAGCAAGCCACTTATCCATGAATGGGAATAAGACCTATGGGTTGATTCAAAGTTTGATATCACCCAGTGCCCTAGATTTGAGAAGTTTTGATGACTTAGTGAACCTTGTGAAGAGTCATTAGCAGCTCAGGCCCTCAGTAATGATGCAACAGTTCAAATTTAACTCAAGAAATAGAGCCCCAGGGGAACAGTTGCTTGTTATGTGGCAAGTCTAAAACAGTTAACAGAATATTGCGAGTTTGGTTTGGTACATCTATAAATGACATGCTTAGAGATCGTTTGGTGTGCAGTATAAATAAAGATACGATTCAGAAGTGATTACTGTCTGAAACAAATTTGGATTTTCAGAAGGAGTTAGAAATAGCAATAGCCATGGAAAGTGCACTAAGGGACTTGAAAGCCATTCAAGGAGCACACAATGACGCCGTCCTCCACATTGGGCGGGGAGCCCCAGCCAAAAAGGGCACAAAAATGCACAGCTCTGATGAGAAGTGGGAAGCAGCCACTGTTGCAAACTAATAAAAAGAAATGACTTAGCAATGAAAACATGGAATAATGATAACAGAGGTGGAAGCAGACAACCTTGTAATGAAAGGAAGTTTTAAAAAAATCAAATATTTTTACTGTCATCGAAACGGACACCTCATGAGACATTGCAAGGATAAAATCAGGCAGACTTTCAACCAAAAGAAAAAAACCCATGAAATCCATAATGTAGAAGAGCCTGAGGTAACAGATTCAGATATTTATTTGTTATATAATTTAAAGGTAGTAAGAACAGAACCAATCTATGTAACAGTGAAGGTGAATGATAGACCTATCAGAATGGAGATGGACACAGGAGCTTTCACTCTGGTAATAGGTGAGCATACCTTCAAATACCTGAATTATGGGGAATGTAAATTAAATTTGGCAGAAACAGATGCCAAATTGAAAACTTACATGGGAGAAGACATCAAAATTAAATGCATAAGCAGGGTTACTGTACAGCCTGGAAGTCAATCAGTAAAATTATTCTTTTGGTGGTAGCAGGTGAGGGTCCAAGCCTCCTTGGACAAAACTGGCTGAAAAAAATTAAATTGGAGATCTTCCAACTGAGAGCCAGTGGGCTACCTGAGCTACTACAAAAATATGCCTCAGTTTTCCAAGATGAACTCGAGAAGATCCAAGGGCTACAAGCAAAAATTCACGTGGATCCAGACACTTTACGAAGGCAAGACCAGTACCTTATGCAATGCATGAAATGATAGATGCTGAATTGGATAGATTAGATTAGGAGTTATACAACTTGTGCAGTTCTCAGAATCGGCAGCATCAATAGTCCCCTCACTGGAACATCCTCATCATTTTCTTTCAACAGCAAATGACTAAGTGCATCAGCATTTGCAATCTGATTTCCAAGCCTGTGGGTGAAAGTATACTCAAATGCTGCCAGAATCAATGCCCATCTCTGTATTCTTGCTGATGCTATGCATGGTATAGCCTTGTCCTCGCTGAACAATCCTAGCAAGGGCATGTAGTCTGAAACAATAGTAAAGTGATGACCATGTACATACTGTTGAAATTTCTTGACACCAAAAGATGATTGACAAGCATTTTGCCTGACCAAATTTGTGGAGACTACAAACTGACTGTTAATAAAGTGGCTAAACTGGACAGACACCCTTTACCAAAAACTGAAGACCTGTAATGCTATGCTGGCAGGTGGAACCACCGACACAAATTCATGTTTATCAATAAATTGAAGTTAGAGAAGGCCTCCCAGGAATTTGTCACAATTAATACACACAAAAGGTTGTACCAATATACTTGTTTGCCTTTTGGTGTATCCTTGGCTTGCGCCATATTCCAGAGGACAATGGAAAATTTACGGCAGGAATTGGCTCACGTTGCAGTTTATTTAAATGATGTTCTGGTGACAGGACTCACTGAAAAGGAGCATTTGACAAACTTGGAAGAAATTTTGAAATGTTTCTAACAGGTGGGAGCGCATTTAAAAAGAGAAAAGTGCACATTCCAAGTGAAAGAGATAATTTATTTAGGTCATAGGGTAGGTTTACAGGGCCTCCACCCGGTTGAGGAAAAAGTGAGAGCCATTAGAGAAGCACCAGCACCAATGAACGCCTCTGAACTCAAATCATTCTTGGGGATAATTAATTATTATGGAAGCTTCTTGCCTAATTTGTCCACAGAACTAGCACCACTGTATTATGTACTCAATAAAAACCAACATTGGTCTTGGCAAGCACCACAGAAAGAGACTTTCACAAAGGTGAAACAACTGTCACACTCATCCACCCTATTAGCGCATTTTGTCAAAAGAATATAGTTAGTTTTGACGTGTGACACATTTCCTTATGGAGTGGGAGCAGTGCTCTCCCATCGAATGGGCGATGGCCCAGAATGGCCTATTGGATATGTACAAGAACACTCAACATAGTGGAAAAGGGATACTCACAGAAAATGAAGGCTTGTCAAGCACCTTTTGATGTCAAGAAATTTCACCAGTATGTACACTACTGTTTCAGACTACATGCCTTTGCTAGGATTGTTCAGTGAGGACAAGGCTATACCATGCATAGCTTCAGCAAGAATACAGAGATGGGTATTGATTCTGGCAGCGTATGAGCATTCTTTCACCCACAGGCCTGGGAATCAGGTTGCAAATGCTGATGCACTTAGTCATTTGCTTTTGAAAGAAAATGATGAGGATATTCCAGTTCCTCAAGAACTCATTTTATTATTGAACTTCTTAGATTCATCACCGGTATGTGATTGAGATTGGACAAGTCTTGACCCAGTCTTATCCAAAGTACGAGAACAAGCTCTTCACGGTTGGTCACAAGAACAGGAATCTGATGAAATGAAACCGTATCTTCACAGAAGATATGAGATAACCAGCCAGGATGGTATCTTATTGTGGAGAGCTCGAGTGATTGTTCCTTCAAAAGGACAAAAGCCATTATTAACTGAACTACATAGTGCACATCCCGGTATTTCTGAATAAAGACCATAGCACGCAGCTCCCTATGGTGGCCTGGAATGGATGGAGAAATACAGAGCTTCATGAGAAGTTGTATGCAGTGTCAGCAAGTGCAAATGTTACCTCCTACAGCTCCGTTATACCCGTGGGAGTGGCCAGGAAGGCCATGAGTGCAAGAACACATTGACTATGTGGGAACTTTAATGGGAAAAATGTTTCTTCTTATTGTTGATGATCACTCAAAATGCATGCACATATATGAGGTGAATTCACCAACATCTTCTGCTACAATTGACAAGCTACATCAAAGTTTCGCCATCAATGGACTACCAGAAGTGGTCATACCAGATAACGGACTGGCATTTACGAGTGCTGAGTTTCAACGGTCGATCAGCCTCAACGGTATCACTCATGTAAAAACTCCACTGTACCATCCTTCCTTGAATGGACTGGCCGAGAGAGCAGTTCAAACATTCAAAACTGGTATGAAGAAATTAACTGGAGAGTCCATAGCAACCAGGCTAGTACATTTTCTTTTCCATTGTAGGACCACTCCTCACACGACAACATGTGTCACACCTGCCGAATTGTTGACGAAGCACCGTCTCAGAATGAGATTGAGCTTAAAAATGTCAAATTTAGGGCGAAGGTGGAAAGGAGTCAGGGAAGTCAGAAAATTGGACATGATTGGCATAGTTGTGACAGAAAGTTGACCGTAGGAAAATTTTCGTGAGAAATTTTGAAGAAGGACCCAAGTAGTTATCAGGTGAAATAATTGCAGTGACTGGACCTCTTTCTTACCACTTGAAAGTGGAAGACCGAGTCATATCGAGACATATAGATCATATAAGGAGGAGTGAAGCAAAGTATCAGGAAATGATTCCTCCAGTGTTCACGACTGCGTTGTCTCCTGTTGAAAGAACTCAATTGAGTACACATGTGCCTAAGGATCGGCTGTACCTGCAAGAGTTGAGGAGACAGATTTGCAGGTGCCACTGAAGAAGCTGACATTCGGACACAAGTGTAGCTTCTGAGTTCCTTTGTAAATAAATAGAATGTGTTCTACATAAGAACTGTATGCCGATCTACTTTGCCTATGGTACCAACTCAGTCATTCTGAAACAAGTGTGCAACCTGGATCCCCATAGCCCAACTAAACTAGTGACAAGGATCCAACAACAGCATCCCTTGGAAAGCTCCGTCACAGCACAGTAGCGTCAGGGGGAAGACAGGACACACCCTTTTTTTACAGGACTAGCTGCCATATAGTAAGGTTAAAGGTCCAGTTTGAATTTTAGTGAATGGATGACTGGGTGAGTGAATGAATGACTGAATGTGTATGGTGGGCAGGTAAGTGGGTAGGGTGGGTGAAGTAAGTGGGTGGGGTAGATGAGGTAAGTGGGTGAATTGGGTAAGTGGACAGGTGGGTGAGGTGATAGGTGGGCAACATGGTTGTTGAGTGAGGTGACAGGTGGGTGAGGTGATAGGTGGGTGACATGGTTGTTGAGTGAGGTGACAGGTGGGTAAGCTGGTACGTGGGTGACATGGTTGGTGAGTGAGGTGGCAGCTGGGTGAGGTGGCAGCTGGGTGAGGTGGTACATGGATGAGTGAGGCGGTAGGTGGGTAAAGTGGTAGGTGAGTGAGGTGGTAGGATGGTGAGGTGGTATATGAGTGAGGTGGTAGGTGGGTAGGGTGGCAGGTAGTAAGGCAGTAGTGGTGGGTTGGAAGGTGGGTGAGGCGGTACGTGGGTAGGGTGGCAGAGGAGTGAGGTGGTAGGTGGGTAAAGTGGTAAGTGAGTGAGGTGGTAGGAGGTAGGTGGGTAGGGTGGCAAGTGGATGAGGTGGTAGATGGTTAGCAATGGTGCTAACTGACTTAACTAATAAGGTAAAATGTTAAGCTTGACAGAAAATAATTCTGAAAACATTTAGGTAGGAAAGTGACAGTTGGGTAGGATAGACATTGGGTGAGCTGGCAGGTGGGTAGGGTTGGAGGTGAGTGAGCTGGTAAGGTCTGGGGGGTAGTTAGGGAGTCAGTGTGACTGGTTGGGGGCTCGGTTGTGTTGTATGTCTAATTCAGGGTTGGAGACATTTGTGGAGGGTTCTGGGGAGCAGGGGAATTGCCCATCGGAAGTTCAAACTTTCCGGCAATTCCCATGTAGATCAACATGTCAGGAGTTCCACATGCTCCTGACAATCCAGAGACTGGAAGATTTGGGGCTATGTTCCAATACAGTTGACAAATTGACATTCGCAGAAAAGTATCAACCTCAAACCACAGGGATGCAAAAATAGTTTTGTTTCCAAAATCACAAAGAAATTATTGATGGTTGAAGCCTATGGGCTATATCTGTTGCATATTGGTTTTGTTATATATTTCTTGATGAAATGCTGATCTCTGTGGGTTAAAAGTCTTACACTTCTAAACCTACTTGTGTCATTGGGTATCCTCTCTTGATGTAGGGGTGTGGCTATGATCATATGCTGACGTGTCTCAGCAAGTTCTTTGTGCAAAGGCAATAACATCATCTCAGCACCTGACTAGCAAATCACTTGGCAGACAAAAAACCCCGTGGGCATTATTAAATTATCAGCTTCACCAGATAGTAAAAAAGGTACCAGATAGTATGAGCCTGATGGAAAACAATTGTCACAATTTCTAATCTTCCTATTTACAGATTTACACTCTCAGTAGATCGCTACCCACTGGGGGCACATTTTAGGAATTTAGGATTTTCCATGATTTTCCAGGAGTGCAAACTTGTAAAATTGTCTCCTATGTATATCCTTAATTTCCTGTCTAATGGGAGGTGGGTTCATGGGGCTTCAGTGGTTTCAGGAGACAATTCAATGGAGAACATGAGATTTTCACCAATACCTCTGTACCATACAGAGCAGGAAATCCCTGTTCAATCCCTGAAGTGGAATCGTCCCTGAGTTGTACTAAGTGTGGTGGCGGTCATGAAAAAAGATGTTTTTCCTGCCAGCCGCAATGGTGGGTTTCTGTGCCATATCGTCTGCTTCCCAGCACATTACTAATGCCTACACAGGATTGCTGGCAGGCAGGCTTGGATTTGCCCACCACATCTAAGACCTCAGCACTTCCTTGCTCCAGGCGCCGTATTTAAAACGCACCAGAGCGTAGCCTACTTCGTGTCTACAGACCAGAGGACTGCTCCAGGCGACAGATGACCCCGAATGCAAAGAAGATGGCAGCCCCCAAATTTAGCGATGACTTTCTGGGGGGCCTGCTAGACGTACTGGAAGCCCACTGTGAACTCCTCTACCCCCTCTCAAGGCAAAGACCAGCCACCAAGCTCACCAATCCAGCATGGGAGGCGATGGTGGCAGTGGTGAGTGCCAACAGTCTCCAAAAGAGGACAGCCACCAAGTTACACAAGCAGGTGCATGATCTCCATTCCACCAGGGTAAGTCATTCTTCTCATCACTCTCAACTCACACACTCATAAGCCCATCACACATCCACATGGTTCGCACTCCTTGCCAGCTCACACATCACTCACGGTCTCACAAACAGGCTCATCTCCCCTGCCCATTGTGTACTCATGCTGTCCATGGCACCACTCATACTCCACACATGCCAGGCATCCTTCTCACATGGCCTATCAGGCAACTTGCTTACACCCTCTCCATCTGTCTCCATGTAGGATAAGCTTGCCCACAACCACAGGAGATGTCTTAGACTGGTGGAGGAATGCCCAATGTCAAGGTCCTCACGGCCTTTAAAAACCTTTTAAAAATAGAGCCATCCAGCTGGCTGGTGGGGATGTAGACCATTTCTGCACAGATGGCTAAGTCAGCGGCACTTAACCAAGTGAGGATACTGCACTACAACCTTTAACTGACAACTATACTGTGAGTGATGTCTCCTGTTTCACAGACCCCTGCCATGCACTAATGATCTCACTTTTTTCTCGCGGGCACATCTTGGAAGCAGTCGAGGGCGGTCATGAGCCAGGCATTGACTCCAGCCCTAAGGGCACCTCAGAAGAGGAATCTGCAGACACACCGATGGAAGACCCATCACAGCGCTCACCCACACCTTCCACCAGTGCAGAGTCACATACATCTTGGTGGGACCTTGTTCTAGATTAGCCTCGGGGTCATAATCTGTCACGCACACTGCACTGTCTGATCCACAGCAAGTGGAGGCAGGAAATCCCAGGTTGCCGGCACTCGGAGGACAGATAGAGGCCAGGAATCTTTTGAGTTCGAGTCAGATGAGGAGCCCCTGGACTCAGTCACACCTCAGTTGCTGGAGTTGCACAGACAAGCTCAGGAACATAAGGAGGGCTGTCTGCTGCACTGCTTATATTGCAAGGCACAATGGAGGAGTCCGTACTCTTTCAGTCTGAGTTGATAGAATCAGCATGACAACACACTGAGATCAATGCTGGTAGGATGGTGGCCGCCATAGAAACCTTGATCCAGGACATTGGCCCTGCACTGCTGCAGGAGCTGCACTCAATCGCGGAGGCACTTTCTGGCATCCATCAGTGTCATTCCAGCTGCCCCTTCCTCTCGAGGTATCAGCCAGGGGCTCTCGGGCACCCATAGGGAAGAAGATCAGCAAGTGCACATCCTGGAGCCATCCACCCAGGTGACTCTGGGAGTGTTCAGCCCATCTGATTCCCCTCTTCCTATGAGCCCTGCATCTTCAGCTCCACAGGCTAAGGAGAGTGCCCCTGCCACATCGTAGTACCCCAAAAGCAGGCCAGAACCCTCCAGGTCTTGGCCCTCCAGAGGATGCCCACTAAGATCATCACAGATAGGGCATAGGAGTCAGCAGGCTGCCTCCACCTCTGCTGTGGATGTCGGGGGGAGCACCAAGATGTAGTGGCAGGGTTAGGAAAATTAAGGAGAAGTTGCACAGCCTGGGCACGGTGTTAATCACTTGTGCATAATGTTCAAGATTGTAAATAAACTCCCAAGAATGTCTCCTTGCCTATGACTGCTTGTTATGATGAGCAGTGTTTGTGTCACTCAGATATGAAGCCTCAGTTCCTGCACAAGATAAAGACAGGTGTCTTGGTCCAGGGTCTCTTCCCTGTGCAGTGTGTAGCCTTCAGACCAATGTAATGGTCTGGCTTCACACTCGTAGGGCACATTACTGGTGCCTGCACCTCAATGGAGCTTCTTATTGCTGCCAGAATATTGTGGACAGGTGTCACAGAGTTCTGTCATTCTCTCTGTGCTCTCAGCATCCTTGAGTTGGGGCTGGCCCCCATCTCGTCAGCATCTGTGACCAGTGAAGGTGTGCTTCTGAAGGGGTCAGGTGCTGAAGGCTGATAAAGGATCAGGTGCTGTTAAAGTATCGCCTCTGTGACTCCATGATATGACCCTGAACACAGAGTGTAAGTGAGCAGCCCTCAACCAGACAGGAGTCAGACATTCACAGATACAATGTGAAGATCTATGGAGTGTCCTCACTGCATGTCATCATCATCCTCCTGGAATCTAGCACCTATTAGGGCCTCCTCTGCGTCTCCATGATATGAGCCTGATCACAGAGGGTTTGTGCGCTGCCATCAGCCAGACAGGAGTCAAACATTCACAGATGCAAGGTGAGGATGTCAGCACTTTCCTCACTGCATCTCATCATCACCATCCATGAATCTTGCAGTTATGAGGGCCTCATGAGGCCAGTACAATAGTCTCATCACCAGCATCCTCATCTTCCAGGAACTCATCATCCTCATCCCCTGCGACGTTCATCTCATTGGAGGAGATGTGCAGCTTTTCCATCTCCTCCTCAGCCAGGTCGTCCGTCCATTGCAGTGCCAGGTTGTGGAGCACACAGCAAGTGATGATGATGTGCAACACCCTGTGGGGACTGTACTGCAGTTTGGGGGGGGGGTGGTGTGGTGGGTGGTGGTGGAGGGGGGGTAGGGGGAGGGAAGTGGCCAGGCACTTAGAAAGCTTGTCAAAAGTGAGCATTCTTCCACAGCTGAGGCCGTTCGGCAGTAGCTCCATTGACATTCCTCCAGACCTGTCCAGGCACCGGAACCTCATTTCTAAGATGCCAATCATGTGCTCCACCAAAGTCCTGGTCGCGGCATGAGCCTCATTATATCATCTCTCTGCTGCAGACTGAGGCTGCTGCCGGGCATCATCAGCCATGGTCCTCTGCCCTTGTCCCTGAGGAGCCATCCCTGCAGCCTCTGCGGACCCTGGAAGATGATCTGAGACCTGCTGAGGAAGTGGGAATCATGGCCACTCCCAGAGTATCATGCACAAACCTGCAGGATGCATTGTTGTGGTCGCAGACCAACTGAACATTGAGCGAGTGGAAGCCCTTGCGGTTCATATACTGGACTGCTTGTTGCTATAGAGATCTAAGTGCCACTTGTATACAGTCGATGGCAACCTGTACCTGTGGAAAACCAGAGATCTGTGCAAATTCCAGCACTCTTGCTTCCTGGCTTTCCTGACCCCAGGCAAAATGCACAATGTTCTGTGCCCTCATGAAGATAGCATCTGTGACGTCCTGGATACACTTGTGTATGGAGGCTTGCAAGATCCCTCAAAGGTCACCGGTGGAGTGCTGGAAGGAGCCACTGGCATAAAAATTGAGCACCGCGGTCACTTTCACAGCCACTGGCAGTGGATGCCCTCGAAGTCCCCATGGTGCAAAATCCTGCAGAAGGTGGCAAATGTGACTGACCAATTCCTTAGACAAGCGCAGCCTTCAGGGACACTGGTTCTCAGTCAACTGCAGGAATAACAGGTGCCGTCTATAGACCCTGGGTCTATCGAGGCACCTACAAACGATGGATCACTATGGATCTTCAGCTGCACCTGGAGGAGGCCCTGCTGCCCCTTCATCTTGAGGAGGTGCTCCTCCCTTTGCCAACCAGTTGCCTCTGCCTCAATCTTCTTCTTCTCTGCTCTCTGTAAGCCATGAGGCATACCGCTAAATCACTAGGCTCCATGACCCCGATGTTCTCCTCCTGCAGGATCAAAGAGAGACATGAGGATTAGCATGTGTGTCCTATGGACCTCTCTTGGTTAAGTCTAAGCCTCCGTTTGCATCTCAAGGGCCCTTCACACATCCCGGAGAATGCTGGCCATCACATGGATGGCCAGAGTTTAGTGCGCTTCATGGCTGTCCAAAACCCACTTCCACCTCCCTCCCCCCCCCTCCACCTGACTGATTGGTGGCAGCTTCAGCCATTGGACTGCATGCTGTGCTCTCAGCTCAGGTGCAGGCATTCTCCTAACCTGCACTGCAAGGCTGCACTGTTAGCTTGAACCATGGAGTCTCGGTCTCGATCCAAACCTTAATAAAGACATTGCAAGGGGCTGTGAGCGCCTCCACCAGTGACTGCGCTATGGCCACCTTTCGCAAGGAGATTCTACAACTTGTCAAGTCGGCCAATTGTTCCGCTGCTCCCTAAAATTCACATTAATTTGCAGTCTGCACCTGAGGGGTGAAAGGTTCTGGAGCATTTGTTGGCACATTCATGCTTTGTGTTGCTTGAGTGGGCAGAAAAGCTCCAGAGGCCCAATTCCAAGCATGTCAATGGAGCTGCAGCTGAACGGTCTCAGCTGCGGAAGAATGCTCACTTTTGACAAGCTTTCCAAGTGTGTGGCCGCTCCCGTCCCCCTCCCCTCCAATTCCCCCCACCAGCATGTTCTTGTGCACTTCCATCAGTCTGTGCTACCCTGCACCCCTCGTGCCCCACCCAGCCCCACCTGCACTGGGGCCTTTGCTCCGGTACCGCATTGAAAGCCAGTCGGGAAAAAGTGACTTGCCTGTGCCCTCCCCCTGCCCCTGCCCCTGAATGTGCAGCACCTCTTCCTTGATGTTCCATGGTTTCCCATGAGTGCTGCGCAAGGTTGTGTGCACTCACCTTTGAGCTCCCCTCAAACTTCAGCTCGCCAGGTGCTCACCTTTTAAAGGGAGTCGTAAATCACACTGTTCTGAAGTCACGCCAACATGGGAATTAAATTTCATATGTAGGTGGCGGGGGGTTGATTCCAGTGTGCGCACAATAATGAGATGCAAATACATCAAAACTAAGTTCCCGACGTTGGATGGCAGGAAATGCGGCCCGCCTTTGATGGGGGGAGGGGGCAATCGCGTCCTAGATTTACTTCAGTGGGAAACGCAACTAGGGCCATCTCGCGATATTTTCTGCTCACACCGCTAAACATGCCTGCTGCAAACGAGAGCAGAAAATTCTGGCCCTAGCATTAGCTTACATCTTAACTTAAGTACCCACATTAAAGAAGGGGCATTCAGCCACTTGGGGGAACTTTATGGCACCTCACCAGAGTATTTGCAGTGGCACGGCGTGGGGTTGCATGGGAAATAGAACGGGGGCTAGCCCACTAACCTCCCACTCACTCCAAGCTTTCTCCCATAATATGGTGGGTGGGTAAGGCATAAGCCAGTTTACCCACCCTTAGGCCTATTGAGGTCCTTAACTAATGAGCAGTTAAGGGCCTCATTCTGCCTTCACCGGCAAAATACGGTGGGCGGGGGAAGGTGAAACAAAAGAGGCTCATGCTTTCATGACTTTGGTCTAAAAGGCAGGAAGGAAGGTGGGGTACCTACTTTGGGGGTGTGCCCTATGCCGATAGGGAGCACCCCACCAAGATGGTACCCTTCCCCTTTGTGCTTCCCCTCATGGCCACCAGAACCCTTCATGCTAGCAAGCCCCACCCTGCCCCTCCCCAGGGTCCCTGATACCTCCCCAAATAAACACTCCAGATTTTGTAAGTCTGGCATCAATGTTCTTCCTTCTCTGGACTCCTTGTAGTCCCAACAGTGGCCACTATTGAGTTCTGGCATTTCTGGGGCTATTCAGCTGTTGGACAATCAGATTGGCTGCTAGCTCTCAAGGGTGGGGCTTCCTTTCGGTGAGGGGCAGAAGTCTCAGCTGGTTAAGGTTGGCCTTAGTGCATTATCGTTTCTGGGCAGTCTTTTTACTTAAGGCCAGTACGTTCAAGACCAAAAATCTCCCCATAAAATTCTCCCCTTGATTGCTAGTGGGTGACTTATAGGGCAGTCCACATACCCTGCATGGTGATACTTACATAAGAAGGATTGCCACTGGGCAAAATATTGGAGAGTAATCAGCAGCCATGTAAAACTTTATCCCTAGGAGTCAATGTGTCGAGAAGGGGGTTGGAAAAACTGGCAAAAGGGATGATTTTTCTGGTAGCACTGCAGTTTACAGTGCTCTAATGGGGGTACCACCCTGTGGACTGGGCAATCCAATGATGTCACATTAACCTTTTTAGCCAACCAATTGCTGTTGACCCACTCAGGCAGGCCACAAGCTGGGGCTGATGTCTTTTCCCACACACAGAGAAAATAATATCTGTTAAACTTATTAGTTTACTTGTCAGAATTTAAGAGCATTTATGTTGCCATTACTGCACATCTTTAAGGTAAATATTCAATTGTCAGTATATTTGGAAATAATAGTTGTTAGTTATCAGTTAACAATCCATACTATAGTCACATTCCCATTTTGCTAAACTCTGACACAAGCAATGACCACGGAATAAATAAAATATTGCTTACTAAGCTGTGCTGCAGCTTTTATTTCCCTCTGTGCAAGGACATATGTACCTCACGCCTGAAGCATTTGTGAAAATCAAACTGTAACCTACCTAGTGGTGTGATATCCTACAATGTGTCTCACTTTCTTTTCTCTTTTTTTACTTGAGGTTTTATTTATTTAATTCTCTTTTCTTCTTAATACTTTTTTATTTTCTTAAAATGCTTTTTTGTTAATTTTCTCTACTTCTGGCTGCTTAATGGGGACACAGCTCCACAAATTGCAGTTGATACCTCAAACAAATGGCCATTACTTATATCTGACACTTCAGAGTGGGTATGGTTATTTGGCAGTAGGGGCATTACATCTGGGCCAACCCTAATCTCTCCCACACTGCCAACAGGAGTCACTGGATAGTAATCAGGAGTATGACTGCTGGCTGAGATTTGCATTCCCTAACCCAATGGCATTGACAGGGTCACTGAGTGAAAATTCTAAAGTTCCTGACACAGATCAGCCAACTCAGCATAGAACAGAGGCTAGAATCTAGTTCAGCTACTCACAGGGGGGGATGAAAATTAGGCCAAGAGAAAAACCTTCCCTTAGTTTCTAATTTAAATTTTGAATCATGTACTTCCTTTTTCACACATTTTATATTTTTATAAAATATTTTCCCTATATTTTTCTTCTTTTTACTCCTTAAGTGTTCATGTAACATGTTGTCTTTATTACTCATTCAAAAATTAATTTAAAATAAACATAATAAAGAAAAACTTGCATTTTTATAGCACCTTTTGCATCTGCAGATGTCCCAAAGTGTTTTACAGCCAATGAATTACTTCCAAAGTGCAGCAATATGTACCATCTTTAAGTTGCACTGCAGCAACCTATCAAGACTTCTTTGACAGCACCATGACCCCTTAGGAACATACATAGGAGCAGGAGTAGACCATTCAGCCCCTGGAGCCTGCTCTGCCATTTAACTAGATCATGGCTGATCTTTGACCTCCAAGCCACCTTCCCGCTTTCTCCCCATATTCCTTAGTGTTATTGGTATATAGAAATTTATGGACCTCTGCTTTGCTTTGAACATACTCAATGACTGAGCTTCCACAGCCTTCTGGGGTAGAGAATTCCAAAGATTTACCACCTTCTGACTGAAGAAATTCCTCCTCATCACGGTCCTAAGTGGTCTACCCCTACCATCCAGAAGGACATGGGCAACAGACACATGGGAGCACCACCACCTGCAAGTTACCTTCCAAGCCATACACCATCCTAACTTGGACCTAGATGGCTGTTACTTCACTGTCACTGGATCAAAATCTTGGAACTCACCCCTTCCAGCTCCATAGATGTACCTAGATCACAACTGCAGCGGTTCAAGAAGGCGGCTCACCATCACTTTCTCAAGGGCAATAATGGATAGGCATCAAATGCTTGCTTTGCCAGTGACGTTCACATGGCAGCTGTTTTGAGCATGGCAAACTCCCACAAACATCAATTTGATAATAACCAGGTCATCTGTTTCAGTCATAAAAGTTGAAGGGTAAATATTGGATAGTGTGGTTGGGATGTGAGACAGGAGTGAGACCATATGTTTGTGCTTGTAGAGGAAGATCACTCATAATGTCAGGGAATATCGGCGCACTGGAGGTAGAGTGCTTCTCATTGCCATGGTGATACCGATGGAGGTGGATGGGTCATGGCATGGAAGCCTGTCATTGAGGGTGGAGCACGTGTGGAAGCAATGGAGAGTAACTAAAGTGGTTCTGCCCATCATTCCGTCGACCATGCATTACTTGTGGCAACTGCGTAAGCTTTTAACCCCACCGCAAGGGGAAACACCAGAGACTGGCTGAAAGAGTAGCTGTTTCACTTAACTCATGTCTGTCCAGCAGATGAAGAAGAGTTGAGGGCTCCTGCTACACTGCAAAGCTCAGAGGTTGCAACACCATCTCAGGACACTGCGTCATTTTATTCCTACACACCCTCTACCAGCGCTGACACACTCATAATGATGGGCTTTGTCACTAGATTAGAATGGGCAGCACAAGCTGGTGAACACTCTACAGGTGCACTTGTGGTGGTAATGGAGGCAATGGCAGCTGCAGCCTCTTCTCCTCAGATGAGTGAGACCCTCATGAAGAGACAAAAGGGGCATAATACTGAATGGATGCCAAGGGGTGCTCACAAGGGGTGTTCATCTATAATATCTAAGGGCCAGCGGCGCATCACGCCGTTGCCAGAAGATGGAAACCACGAGAGTGCATGTGGGATCTGAAAGGACTGAGGAGGGACAGGCTAAGGCAATGGCGGCTTCTCTCAACATGCTTCTATTGCTAGAGGCGGATCCTTGGCCTCTTTGAAGGTGACATCAAACCTGCATGCGAGTCTGATATTTGAGGTGAAGCCTACACATATATAGGTGGCCCCAAATGATTCAGGCCCTTGTAGGGCTCAAGCACCCAGATTTCCCAAGGTAGAGGGGATCATTGACTGTACTCATTTGGCTATTAAGGTCATGACCATTTAATGCACTGAATGCAAGAAAGGCAGCAGCCTGTCCCTATGTCAACTCCAGATGTCAGAGAGCACCTCATAAAAGGAAATGCATAAATGCATGGACTAACTCTCGGAATTTCACTAGGTAATAATAATTTGTTAACTGCAGAAGCCTTTAGTATTTAATGAGAGTTAAAGGTCTTGACATTCAATGTATAGCAACTCATATTTTTATGCAAGAGTTGACAGTGACCAGATGTAGAATCAAATAAAAGAATAGCATGTGAAAGTGAGCACCTCATGAGTGCTGCTGTGGGCAGAAGGCCTAGGAATATTGAGATGAGGGGTACAAGGAGCTGGGAAGATCCTCCAGTGAAAGGTCAGCAACACCTCTGGGAGAGAACTTTTTGTTTAAGTGACGCTTTGCATTGTTCCCATGTGAACCATCTGCTGATCAAAGTGTGGCGATACTCCCTGCCATGCATGTCGGTTTTCAGTCAACTGGGCCCCATGGCACCATCTTCATTGGCTGGCACCTCATGTTGGGGCACTTCATGCTCATCCCCCTGCTCTGTGGATTGGCTTGCCCAGTGTTTTCATTTGGCTCCAGCATTGCTCCCCTCTGAAATACCAGGTTGTGCAACATGCAGTGGACAATAATGATGCAGGATACCTTAGTGGAATGAATTGCAGGGCTCCCGTAAGCTTCACCTTCAGAAGGGCAATGCCCTGCTCGATGGTGGCCCTTGCAGTCATGAGGCTGTGATTGTATGTGTTATCTGCCTGTGTATTGGGGTTTTGTACAGGGTCAGGATCCATGTCTTCAGTGGATACTCCTTGTCCCCTAGTATCCAGCCATGAAGAACTGAGACAATTGGAACTGTCCAAGAATGTACATGTTGTGGGATCTTCCTGGAAATCTTACACGTACCTTCATGATCTGATTACGAGGACCATGAATCTTCAGGAAGTGATACCCTTCTTATTCAAAGAGGCTGCTCTCATGGAATAAAAACAGAAAATGCTGGAAAAACTCAGCAGGCTTGACATCATCTGTGGAGAGAGAAACAGAGTTAATATTTTGAGTTTGTATGACCCTTCTTCAGAGCTAAAGAGAAGTAGAAATGTGATGAAAATTTATACTGTTTAAGGGGGGTGGAGCAGGTGAAGCTGGATAGAAGACCAGTGATATGTAGGGGCTAAGGAGGGATTGACAATGATGTCATGGACAAAAAGACAAAGGGAGTGTTAATGGTGGTGGTAAGGCCTAAAGGAGGTGCTGATAGTGTTATAAAGGTAAGAGAGCAAAATGTGTTAATGGCAGAACAAAGGTAAGCACTCTGTGAAAGAACAACATGGAACAAGTAACAGATGGCCCTTTTGGGGTGGGGTGGGCGGAGGGGGCAGTGGTTGGGAATAAGGATGGAAAAAGAGATTAAAAAAAGGGGGTAAAAAGGGGGATAAAACAATGAATAAAAATGAAAATAAGTGGATAAAAAATAAAAATAAATTTTAAAAAAGGGATTAAAAAAGGGGTGAGGATAGAGGAGAGAGTTCAAGGTCTGAAGTTGTTGAACTCAATGCTAAGTCCAGAAGGCTAAAAGTGCCTAATCAGAAGATGAGGTGCTGTTCCTCCAGATTGTGTTGGGCTTCACTGGAACATTGCAGCAGGCCAAGGACAGACATGTGGGCATGAGAGCAGCATCTGCAGCATTTTGCTTTTTATCTTACTGCTCTCGTGGCCTTAATAGCCAAATAGTATAGTCAATAACCCCTTCTATGTGGGGAAATCTGGCTTTGGCTCCAAAGTGAACTGCCATCCCTGCCTGACTTGCCTGACTTGTTGTGAATTTGACATATTGGCCAGCCTGTTGATGCATGGATCCATGAATTCCTTTATGCAGCAATGGGATATCACATAGACCTCCCAGCAATCCCTGGAATGAATTACAGGTGAAAAGGTTGAGTGCCAATACCACCTTTAACACTACAGGCATTGGGTGTCCTCCACATCCTCATTGGTATCAATTCCCGCTCTAGCATACCACACAGCTCCCTGCCTGGAGAAATGCAATATTTGTAGACATTGGTGCTTAGACATCTCCACAAAATTGATCCTCTAATGGTACACCCATCAGAGCCAGGTGGTACCTTCTGTGATCATAAGGCTGCCCAGTTGACCCCATGTGCCCTCCTTGCCCTTATCCAATGGCTTCCTCAACCTGCTGGAGCTCACCTGGCTGCTGTACAACTGCTCCATGTAGCTACACTGCCATCTCTGCGTAATGAGTCAAACTCTGAAAACAGTGAGCCTGTAGCCAAATGCAGTGGTGATCCTCTCAAAAAACTTTGTCCTGTCGCCAGTGGCTGCTGTGGACTGGTAAATACCTTTCAACTAACAGTACTGCACTTTAGCCCCACCCTCTGCAGTGCCTCCAAACCTGATAGCATTGCACCTTGAAGACACAGCTTGCAGATAGCTTCACAATTCAACTGTTGCTCAGATCTTGCCTTGTTTGAGGAGGCAGATCTCTGAGCCTCCTTGCATCCTCTGTGATGTTTGTAAAATCAAGAAAAGGTAGAAAAATACCTGACAATTTGCTGTTGCCTGCCCTCTGCCAATGTGGCTGCCATTGATCTGCCCTGCCTCCCACATCTTGTAAAGTATTGATTGGAGGTGGGAATATTTCAGGGAGCCAGCCCAACATGGATCACACAATTTTACCTCCACCTCCATCCTTGTCACTACGAGGCTGCTAAAGTTCTGCCCAAGGTGTCTGCCTTAATTTTGTACACAATTTTCTAGAATGAACTTACATCCTTCTAACTCAAAGGCAAGAGTGCTACCACTTAGCAACAACTAATGACCAAAATAAGACCAAAATAAGAAATCCAACTATCAAGGAGGAAGCATGAATCTGACCAATTAAGGGAGATTATTCTGTGTTTGATATAATGCAGTGGATTTGGAGGATGGTGCTAAGATAATGTGGTCAGCTTCAGGGTAGATATATCTGTATGGAACAAGCTAGGAAAAGTGGACATGGTGCCTTAAACTTCAGAACGTAGAAAATATGTGGCCTGGAGAAGAGAGAGAATGGCTGCACAGGGACAATTGGCATTTACTAATGTAACTTCTGAAAACATTTGCAGCTGAGAGATGCAATAGAATAGGTAATAGAGAACTAGGTGAATCAACCTGAAATGAAGGAGAATCATTATAAACAATGAAACATTAATAAACTATTATCACAACTGTCAAATAAATTGTATTCCATAAAATTGATTGGCAATTTGAAACACTAAATAGGAGAAATGCTAGCTTCCTTAAAAAGTGGCAGCTCCCAGAATTGTAGATTCCCCCACTCCTCCATTGCTTGTAAAGTCTCTGATTAGAACAAACCTTTTAGCTAGTTCATATGGATAAATTTATGTCAAAGTATACATAAGTTTTGTTACTATTAAGAGCACTGGTAAATGTGCAGATACTTCAAGTGCAATCTTGGTTTTTTATCAGACCTCAAAAATACAGAATATTTTTCACTGGAAAGCTTGCCCTTAAGCTGTCGTGGTGATGTGTGAAGTAATTCTCTGTTTTATTTTATTTTAAGTGTAAAATAAGCTGGCATGACTACTGAATTTGGCTGAGTTTTCTGATGGACATTGGGAACCAGATGTTGGGAGCATATGGGGGTCCTGAGGCAGCCCATGTCATCATCCCACCTGCCAGTGAGACTGTCTCCTAATTGCTGACCTTCATGTTTGCCATCCTATTAAGAACAGCAGACAGGTTCCCAAGGCTGGAGGCACAATCAAGAAGACCCACAGTGATATCAGGCTGGCAGCTCCACCGGGATAGGCCGGCGCTGCTGAGGCACGCAGCAGGTTGCTTGCAGGGAATTTATAAATGAAAGAGGTCCGAAGGTGGTAGAGCCATCGGAGTGGAAGAGAAACCCCTACACAGGCCTATATAGGGCTGCGGCCTTTCATCCCCATGACCCTGTCACTGGGGCATGGAATCTCTGGTTCTGATAGTCTGCTGGTGGGAAACAGTTTCCAATGAGCTACTAGCCTCCACATCCAGGTTGGGGGGCGCGGGGGGTGGCGGGGGGGGGGGGCAGTTGTGGCACTGCAATGGTGGGAAAACATGGTGTCTTCGCAAAATGGCTCCTAAGTGGGGCCTTAATTGGCCTAACTGGCTGCCCACCTCCATGGAACGGGTAACCACCATGGTCCCAATCTGACCCTGGGAAAGTCCCCTGCAGACTGTCCTATCAGGGCTTCCCACTGCCTCCAAACCCATCTCCATATGGCTGGGAAAATTCAGCTCAAGAACAGAAATTTGTGTTCTGGGAGTTTGGTAGCGAGATTTAATGAAGATCATTTAAGATAATTTTGCAGAGTTGTGCTTTCACCGTTTATAGTACTGTCTCACAGACTGCTGAACACAAGCAACACTTTAGACCTCTACTCCAAAGGGAGGGATAACATTGAGTGAATAGGACTTAGCCATTAGTCAGCTGCCAGCATTTCACACATGCTCACTTAATCCCACAAAACCTTTATCTTTTTCGTTTTCGCAGTTTTAGTCAGGTTTTGGGTGAACCACATTAGCTCATGATACCTTTTATTGTGTGTGTGTGTGACTATGTGTCTGCCTGTGTCTGTCTGTGTGTGTCTGTGTATGTATGTCTGTGTTTGTCTGTCTGTGTGTGTCTGTGTCTGTGTGTGTGTGTGTGTTTGTGTCTATGTATGTGTCTGTATATGTGTGTGTGTCTGTGTCTGTGTGTGTGTGTCTGTGTCTGTGTGTCTATGTGCGTGTGTGTGTGAGAGAGGATTTCCCCTGCTACAGACAAGAGAAAAATACCTCAGTAGTTTCCTTAGCATGGTTTACCTCACTTCTAGAAGATGGTTACAATTGTCACATTCCTGGAGTTGGTATAGAGGGGAGGGGGCAGTGGGGTGAGTGGCGAGGAGTTCTTTTTCTTTCCAAATCCATAGGATGAGCGAACAGATTCTTGATGTGTGGGTTTTTTTTCTGGCAGTCTACCAACTTTGAAGAGGTCAGCTGGAATACCATCAGGGATGCAGGCTTTGGTGTTTTTCATCCATTTGATTGCTTGTTGCAGTTCTCCCATTGCATTCTCTGAATAGCCTATTTCTGCTGGCTGAGGAAATCCACCCATAAACACAGTGTGGCTTTAGACTTTCCAGAGGAATCTCTGATATGGCATTTGTTGCCAGACAAATCCAAGAAAAATGTCAAGAACAACACCAGGAACTCTTCATTGCATTCATCAACCTGACCAAAGCATTTGACTCAGTAAATTGTGAGGCTCTGTGGATTGTACTCCAAAGATTTAGATGTCCAAGAAACTTCATCATAATCCAGCAATTGCTTCATGGCAATATGACTGCAACTGTCTTGAGTGGGAGATCTCAAACAGACACCTTCAAAATCTGGATCAGGATCAAGGCTGTGTGATAGGCCCCACACTATTTACAATCTACCTGACAGTGGCTATTCACCGCATCAACGCCCAACTTCCTCAGGTGTCAGTATTAAATATACCCTAGATGGAAAACTCTTTAATCTCAGTCACCTCCGTGCCAAAACTAAACTGACCATCATAGGTATACATGAGCTGATGACTGTAGTGTCATTGCCCAATCTGCCACGGATTTGTAAACTACTCTTGATCTTGTCAATTCTGCATACAAGAAATTCAGCCTGTGCTTGAATCTTGCCAGAAAAAAACCCACATATCAACTCACACCTAGATCGCCAAATATTCCATCTCCCACATATGTTAGAGGAAGGAACTCTGGAATATCTTGAGCACTTCCCGTACCTTGGCAGCTACCTCTCTCAAACACTGGATCAGCTGCGCCAGTTCAGCCTTCCACAAACTACAGCAGTGAGTGTTTGACAACAAAGACCCTGCAAGTCAACAAAAGTTCTGGAGTCATCATACCTCTGTACTGCAGTGAGACCTGGACTGTGTATCAGTGACACAAAAGAGCACCGGAGAGATTCCATCATTGATGCTTCTTGATTCAGTGGGAGAACAAATGCCAGTGTCCTTTTTGAAGCCAGTTCCACAACCTTCAGGCAAAACTTCTGCAAAATCAGCTTCAATGGACTATAAGACCATAAGACATAGGAACAGAAGTAGGCCATTCAGCCCATCGAGTCTGCTCTACCATTTAATGAGATCATGGCTGATCTGATAATCCTTAACTCCACTTTCTTGCCTTTTCCCCATAACCCTTGATTCCCTTAATGATTAAAAATCCATCCATCTCTGCCTTGAATATACTTAAGAACCCAGCCTCTACAGCCCAATGCAGTAAAGAATTCCATAGATTAACTACCCTCCGAAAGAAGAAATTCCTCCTCATCTCTGTCTTAAGTGGGTGCCCCCTTACTCTGAGATTATGCCCTCTGGTCCTAGACTCTCTCACGAGGGGAAACAGCCTCTCAGCATCTACCCTGCCAAGCTCCCTGAGAATCTTATATGTTTCAATAAGGTTTTGTCTCATTCTTCTAAACTCCAATGAGTACAGGCCCAACCAATTCAACCTCTCCTCATAAGAAAATCCCTCCATACCCGGGATCAACCTAGTGAACCTTCTCTGGACTGCCTCCAATACCAGTATATCTTTCCTTAGATAAGGGGACCAAAACTGTTCACAATGTTCTAGGTGTGGTCTAACTAGTGCCTTGTATAGTTTTAGCAACTTCCCTATTTTTATACTCCATTCCCTTTGAAATAAAGGCCAACATTCTATTTGCCTCCCCCATTACCTGCTGAACTTGTATGTTAGTTTTTTGGGATTCACGACAAGGATACCCAAATCCCTCTGCGCTGTTGCCTTCTACAGTCTTTCTCCATTTAAAAAATATTCAGCTCCTCTATTCTTCCTACCAAAGTGCGTTACTTCACATTTTTCCACATTATATTCCATCTGAAATTAGACTATGTCTGACTAGACTGTGTCTGGATGGCCAAAAACTGTCTCTCCTAACCTGGTCCTGTTTTCTCGACTTTCAAATAGCCAGTGTTCCAGGGGAGGACAAAGGAATTGCTTCAAGACACTCTGAAGATCTCCTTGAAGCACAGCAGCATTGATATCAATGACTGGGAGGAGTGTGCTGCCAATCATTCAAAATGGCGACAACTTGTCCATCAAGCTGAATCATGCTTTGAGTCACAGTGTCTTAATGATGAGGCAGAGCGGCAGCAGAGAAGGAAAGGAAAGGAAGCAAATTCTGCACTCTGGATCCCACTACCTCGTGGGACATTCTGCCCAGGTGATCAAAGATCTGCAGGTCAAAATTGGCCTATTCAATCAAATGAAGACCCATGGCAGAAAATCATGACCCCGAGTAGACGTCACCCTCGAATCGAGGGGCAGCCAATGATGATGACCTTTCATTGAACTGGCTATTAAATGGCAACATTTTTCACAGGAATCCTCTTATTCTATAGAAAAATCTTAAAGCTTATGTGAAGATATTTGATATTTAACCATTAATGGAGTAAACGGCATCACCTTTACTACAGAAAAAAGCCTTTTTGTTAGATTTGAATTATATCTTCAATAAATTATTGATATGCTCATTCAGGGTTGCAGTTAAGGGCAGGCTTAATGCACACATGGAAAAGAAAGGAACACTAGAGGTGTGGGGGCAGAATGGGAAGAGATAATTACAGTGGGAGCTGGAGAATCTTGTGGGGTATAAACACTGTTGTAGACCAGTTGGACCAAATGGTCTCTTTCCACACTTCAGATTCTATGAAATTCCATGCAAAGTTGCTTTGGACAACTTTCATAGAAAAGACTATGCACAAACAAATGAAAGCAAAAAATTGCAGATGCTGAAAATCTGAAATAAAAACAGAAAAAGCTAGGAAAGCGCAGCAGGTCAACTTGTAAATGTGGAGAAGGAATCAGCTTTATCAGGGGGAATTTTAACTTTTTGATTTTGTTGGTGTTTGAGCCCAGGAATACAGGAAATCCAAAAGTTCATGATTCTCTGCACATTATGAAGGTTTAACTCCATGGCATGTGTCTGGTGTCACTGAGAGTTTCCTGCCTGGAAGCCAGCCTGATTGACAGGCATGGCTTCCAGTCCAGTGGGGAATGCTGGAAAACAAGCTGCAGAACCAGGGAGGTCTGTGCCCCAACCGCGTGGGAAGGGTGGGGTAGTGGGGGGGTCCCATCCCAAGGTGAAGGGGCCCAATTCTGGCCCAATCCTGGGCAGTGAGGCCTTATGTTCTTGTGTTCAAGGTGTTGTTAATGACTACTGTTGAAGTCTCCTGAGCTAAGGTTTAACATTAACTTAATTTATAACATAACAAAGAAGAACTGCATCTAGAATGAGACTTTATTTTCGCCTTTAGGCTGCGAGAGAGACCCAATCATGATAGTCATGTGATCTTGCATCACTTCCCCAAGATAATGTGAACTGTCTCGTTTACATAATTATATTAACCCTTTACAGTACTTCTCTCCTCTAGTCTCTGACTTCATCTCTGATTCACAGAGATCAATGCTGTGGCAGTTTGACTAGTCTACCCGATCATGATCTCAGCTCTCTCAGAGGAGATTGAGAAATCAAGCTCTCTATGCAGTCTCTCATATTCTGTTGGGCAGAATAAGAATTTCCAGAAGATACCAGTTCACGGTCCAGGCCATCTTCCAGGTTCCCTGAAGAATTGATCAACTGTGTAGAAGGTCGCCTCCTTGTAGAAACTAGTGCACTTCTGTTCCTTCGCATTAAACCATTTTGTGTCTCCACAGGATAGGTGCGGAAGTGGAGACCTTGGCCTTGATGAGCTTGATCACAAATGCAATACCGACACACCAGCCTGGAAGTCTGGCAGTTTGTGTACTCTATGGTGATTATTATAGCTCCACATTTGACTGGAATGGTACTCATCCTCCTTCTCTAACAGCTTGTCCAAATCTGCTGATGTCAGACACAGCATGAATGTGTGCAGAAGAGTAGGAAGCTGAGTCCTCAGCCTCTTTACCATTAAAAGCTCACATGAAGCCAGATCGTTCTGGAGTGCGGGTAGAATGATAACTTAGCAGTGTCAGGTTAATGCTAATGTTCTTTTTGAAAAAGCCTTTATCGTCCGCACGTCGCTTCCGGCCTCACCATTAGCTTGCAGGTATGTCAATCAGCTAGTCATGTGGACAAACCTGTAAGATCCAGTGAACATAAGAACATAAGAAATAGGAACAGGAGTCGGTAACTCCCTGAAATAATGGTTAGAAAACTGTGGACCGTCATCCGAAATGATAAGGTCTGGAATCCTGTGTGTGGCAAAAATTTCTTTCAACAATACAATACACCCTCAGATATATGACCATGTAAATGCCTTACCTCTATTCACTTTGAATAGTAGTTTTCCCTCTGAGTTCAAAAGGATCTATCCTGAGATGTTCCCATGGTCTGGACAGAAATGAGGATGCCATCAGGAGCTCCCTCTACTCCTGCTGATGGATAGTGCATGTGATGCAATTGGATATTATCTCTTCTAATGATTTGGAGAGCCTGGCCACCAGACAGAATTTTTCACTCTGGCACAACACTTCATGATATCCAAGTGACCTTGGTTCAACCTCCAAAGTATAGAATTGTCGGACTCTAGATATAACCGGTCTCTCATCATAAATCAGCAAGTCATCCATGAGACCGAGGTGCCTCCTTTGCTCAGAATATTGCCTCAGAATAGGAGTTTGTCCGACATCAGCTTCCAAGCAAGTTGTTATCATGCTGAAAAGTTTAATTTTTAGAATACCACGAACACAACAATTAACAGAGTCATAGCTTCTTTAAGCTGATGTGGTATGCGGTATACATGATCAAAAATGTCCCATTTCTTTACATAAAATTATTAACTGAAAAAATTTAAATATAATGCATCATCCTCATAGTTCAGAATTTGAAGTCTAGAGTTATTCTATGCATTACCTCAAGGTTAATTTGACAAATATTTATACATTGGCATGGATTAGATTACTGCACCAGATAATATAATTTTTTGTGCACTATTTTATTCCTATATGCAGTCATGAGGTTTAATTAACCCAACATAAGCATTAGCAATCTCCATCATGAGTCACTCCAGCTCAGCACCGCACTGAGCTTTTACTTCCCATGTTACCATGACAATACAGCTCCCATGTGCACACAACAATGGATAACCAGATTACCTAAACATCACAAAAGTTCTTCAGCTCTCTATTACACACAGTCTCCAAAACACAAATATAACTTCAATTTAAAAAAACATCAAAAATAAAAACACTAACCAGGAGAATAATCAAAGTACCCACCAGGCCCTGCTGGAAATGCTATTTTTTTCCAGTATACCTGGCTTCAAAACATATTTGGCACTTTGCTACTCATGTTATTCCTCATGTCCACTTGCTGGATTTATGCAATATTCCAAATGTTCCTGATCATGAAAATGGAGAGAAGATGTAAAGACTTACATTTATATTACACCCAAAAACATCTCTGAGAAATGCCTCAAAATGGTTCACATATGACAAATGACTCTGAAGTGTGCAAATTTTATATAGGCAATCATAAGCTCCATTTTGTTATAGATAGACACATAAATGCATGCATCAATACATTAGTCAAGCGATGGATAGATCTACAAACAAATTAATAGGTATCTAGATTGAGAGCTAAACAAACAGATAGGGGTAGAAATTTGCGCTTGTAGAATCATAGAATTAGAGAATGATATGGCACACAAGGAGGCCATTCTGCTCATTGCATCTGTGTCAATTATTTGAAAGAGCTATTCCATTCCATTTTCCACCACTCTTCAAATTTTTCCCATTGAAGGAATTTTCCATGCTCGTTGGTGCTGGGCATGTTCGATGGTGTGAGCGGGCAATATTGTGAAAAGGCCAAGAATCAGTTTCACAATGTCGTGAAACCAGTTTGCAATCGTCTACTCTGCCCGTCAATGATGGACCATGTTTCCCACCGTCGGACTTCAGGAACTTCATTGTAATACATATGCAGATCATTATAAGGCCAGCCCGCTGGAATCAGCGTCCCACACTGGATCATCCGAGCACGTCGGTGGGAAAACACGCCAGTGCACAACACGTCTTGACAAGTATGACATGCAGTGGTTGGGACTTACCATCAGGGTTTTGCTCACATCGTGGACATCCGATTAGCAGAAGATGCTGGAGCCTGACAGCAACAGGACCCTGGAGGAAAATCTATTGCATGCTGGGTGGATTCTGATGAACATGGCTCTGCTGCGAAGCAGCTCACAGAAAGTCACCATTGAGGGTCTGCTCAGTGTCTTGTACATGGTCTGCAATGGATGATTGTCAAGGGGGTGGAGGGAAAGGTCCAGTTGTGTTTGGAAAAACAAGATGTACTGGGAGGGTGGGAGAGGAAGGTCCAGATGTGTCTGGGGGAGGAAGATGTACCGGGGGGATGGAATGGGAAGGTCTAGATCCAACTGGGAGAGGAAGATGCGTCGGGGAGGGTTGGGGGGGCTGCAGGGTGAGGTTAGAAGGGAGGGAACGAAGATGTCAAGGGGTTGAGGTTGGGGGGAACAAAGGTGTTGGGTGTGAGGTTGGGAGGGGGAGGGAGTACGGGGAGGAGGGGGGTAATGGGGAGAATGTGGCAACTGGAGAGGTAGGTGTAAGAGGGGAGGAAGGTGTAAGAGAAGAAGTTTGGAGGGGGGAAGGAGTCTGGGGAAGGAAGGAGTCTGGAGAGGGGAAGGAGTAAGGGTGAGGGATGAAGTGAGGGTAGAGGAAAGAGTCAGGAGGGTGAAAAGATGAATGGGGATGGAAAGAGTCGAGAGAGGGGAAGGAATCTGGGAAGGAAGGAGTAAGATTGGAGGAAGAATTAAGGGTGGAGGAAGGAGTCAGGAAGGGGAAAGGACTAGGCAGGGTGTGGGGAAGGAGTCCGGGGGAGAAGGAGTCCCAAGTGTGGGGAAGGAGTTCTGAGGGGGGAAGGAGTTCCAGAGGGGAAAGGAATTTGGTGGTGGGGAATGCCCAGGTGAATGTGCAAGGGAGGGGTCTGTGGAGTTGGTGGCTGCCTCCTGGGAGGGAACTGAGGGTGGGTGTAGCAGGAGGTAATGGTGAGAATCACTGAGGGCAGGGTGAGGTGGTAGGGTGGGAAGGTGAGGGTGTGGCGGAATCGGTAGAAGGGACAGTGAGGGTGGCTGGTGGGGACTTGGAGGCAGACATGGACCCTGGGGGTGGGAAGGAGGTTGGGAAGGTTGATGTGGTTGTGGGTGGGATTTTCACGATTGAAGGGAACATACTTGTTCACCTGGACACCCCCAAAAGAAAAAGGTTGTAGCTGGTAGGTGGCAGGGGGAAAGTGGAAGGTGGTGCTGGGGGTTCAACAGTGATGGCGGAAAGGACATGGGTAACTGGCGGGGTGGGGGGAGTCGGGGGGGGTGAAGGATGGTAGAACTGAAGAAAAATTGTACCACTGCAACTGTTGTTAAATCAAAAGTGAAACAGTCATGATGGGCAAGATCAGGTGCTGCATGGGAGTACGATCAGTGGGTGGGTGGAGATGCAGGTCATCTCAGAGGGACAACTGAAAGAGAACCCCAGCAGGCAGCATTGAAAATGCTCAGGACATTGAGAGGAGCATGATGGCGGAAGGATCCACGTGCTTGGGAGGGTGTGAGGTTCCAAAAGGCCCTGACACACACACGTCTCCCTCCAGAATCACTCGTGGGCTGGCTTCGTGCAGTTGAACTGATAGTGTGATTGGGGGGGTGGGGGTTTGATGAAGAGGTCTGACTGGTGAAGCTGTCAATGAAGCTGAAATACACAATTACACATTATTCAGTGAAAGTGAATATATTTTCAGATTGTAAAGTGACAAAATGTTTTCGCTAGTGCAACCAACTGTCATCAGGATTTCTTAATTTTTTTATGCCTTAAGCTTCTGGGTGTTGCCCTGACATCGGCAGCAGGGGTGGAGGCAGCTTGTGTAATGTTTGGCTCTGTTGCCCCTGCTGACTTCAGTGTGGGTCTTCTGGAGAGCCAAGGCCTTGAGGGCCCCAGCTTGCTTTGGCTGTCCTCCTGTGGGCCAGTTGCTCCTTCTGTGGTGACAGAGGATGAGGTTGAGGGAGTCACAGGAAAGGGAATTGGAGGGAGAGGACAACCTCTGAGATTCCTGGCTGGATGACCCAGGGATGTCCAGCAGCTGCACTACCTACCTTTGGGTGTCCAAGGGCCCTGGCCTGACTCCTTGAGAGGAAGGAGCACCTGGAGGGACATCATTTCCCTCTCGTGTTGCCACGGCAAAAACTCACCCATGGCTACCACGATGGAGTGCAGGTCTGCACACATCTCTGCATTCTGCTGGACCAGGGTCAGAGTGAGTGAGGGGTCTAATGTGGGCCACTCCACCGCTGGTCTGGGACCTCTCCCTGCTGCTTTGAGCCAGCTTCTCTTGAAAGCAGTTGGAGAGAGTGAGCAGAATGCATGGCACTGCATGGAATGTTTGTGTGGTGAATGAAGCCATCGACAGAATGAGGACGTGAGCTTGAGAGGATATGAGCCTGATGGAGATATGAGGGTGTGTGTGAGAATTAGTGGTGTTGTCCCTTGACATGTGAGATCCCTGTGGATGTGTGATAGGTTTGTGAGTGCATGAGTTGAGAGTGATGAGAAGTGACTTATCCGGCAGGAACCATTGAGGTCATTCATCCTGTAGTGGCATGGGTGGCTGACCTCTTTTGCAGGGCATTGGCCCCGACAATAGCTGCCACCACCATCACCACCCCCCCCACCCCCCATGCTGGATTGGTGACCTTGCCTGCTGCTTTTTGCCTAGAGCTGGGGTAGAGGACATCATGGCGGGCCTCCACAGTGTGCAAAAGGCATTTGATGGACATGTCATTAAACTGGGAGGGCTACAGTCTTTTTGCCTTTCAGGGCCTTGTCTTCTGTGCAGCGGTCCTGGGCTGGAAGCACTGAGAGGTGTGCGTGCAGCTGCACTTTAAATACGGCGCCCGGCATGATGAAGCAGCGAGGTAATAGTGTGGTGATGGCCTGCCTGCCATCGAAATGGCATGTTTCCCAGGAATGTATGATTAATGAGGTGGGATTGGGACGATCCACTGTGAAAAGCCGCCATTGTGGCCGATGGGTAAAATGTCCTTTTTTCCCACCCGCTACCGTACTTAGTGCAAACCTGGGATGATCCTGCCCAAAGTGTTTACCCAATTTCCCTTTGAAAGTTACTATTGAAGCTGCTTTCACCACCTTTTCAGGCAATATATTCCAGGTCATCATAATTATTGCATAAAAAAATCTTTCTCATCTCATTTCATGTTCTTTTGCCAGTTATCTTAAATCTGCATCCTTTGATTATTGACTCCTCTGCTGTTGGAAACAGTTTCTCCTTATTTACTGTATCAAAACCCTTCAAGATTTTTAATATCTCTATTAAATCTCCCTTTAACCTTCTCTGCTCTATGTAGTATGACTCCAACTTGTTGTGTCCATTTCCAGGCAGGGTATGGGGGATAAAAATACAAATTACTTGTGGCTATCTCCTGCACCACAAGGAAGCCTGAAATACATCCCTTTTTTTCTTCATTCACGGGATGTGGATGTCATTAGCTAGGTCACATCCCTAGTTGCCCTTGAGAAGGTGGGAGTGAGCTGCCTTCTTGAACCACTGCAGTCCCTATGGTGTAGGTACATCCATGGTGTCGTTAGGGAGGGTGTTCCAGGGTTTTGACCCAGTGACAGTGAAGGAACAGCGATATATTTTCAAGTCAGAATGGCGAGCGGTTTGAAGGGAAACTTCCAGGTGGTGATGTTCCCATGTGTCCGCTGCCCTAGTAAGGAGCATTGGTGAGTTTCTGCAGTGCATCTTGTAGATGGTAAACGCTGCTGCCACTGTTCATTGGTGGTAGATGGAGTAAATATTTGTGGAAGGGATGCCAATCAAGTGGGCTGCTGGATAGTACCGAGCTTCTTGAGTGTTGTTGAAGCTGCATTCATCCAGGCAAGTGGAGTGTATTCCATCACACTCCTGACTTGTGCCTTGTGGATGGTGGGCAGGCTTTGGGGAGTCAGGAGGTGAGTTACTCGCTGCAGGATTCCCAGCCTCTGACCAGCTCTTGTAGCCACAGTGTTTATATGGCTAGTCCAGTTTAGTTTCTGGTCAATGGCAACCCCCAAGATGTAGCTAGTGGGGGATTCGGTGATGGTTATGCCATTAAATGTCAAGGCCATGTCATGACCTGAAAGCCATTTGCCCTTGGACAATCTTCAGGCATGTTGCATCGTCACATTAACCAGGCCTAGGCCCTTCAAAAACCAAAAACCTGTTTAAGGATGCTTGAAGAAATTTGTCAACTCTGAGTAGAAGTATTGGGCCTCTTTACTCAGGCTTTCAAGAGTTTGCTGCAGCCTAGCCAGTGGCTTCTAACAAACAAGCTAGTGTTATTTTTTTACTTTTCCACTCCTGCCTCTTCTGGCTCTTGCAGCATTGTTAGTCTCCATTTGGAACCCCATTTTCCCCTTCCCTCTTCCATTGGGGAAATGTATTAGCCTTTCTATAATGAGAGGCCTAATTCCACAAACTCCAATTGTGACCTAACCAATGTTTCATTTACAAACTTATCACTATTTTTTCACTTTTATCATCAATGGTCCCTATTTATAAAATCCAAATTGGCGCGGTGGATAGCAAAGCCAATAGCTCTTGAAATGTACCTTGTTCATGCCTGAAAGGTCTCGTTGGAATAAAACGTTCAGGTTAAGAGTTACCTTTACTGCCACTGTTGGTGCATTGTTGACTTGCCCAATAATGGGTTCTTGAAGCATGTGACACACTTTAGTCCTGGCCTTCCTGCTGAGTCTGAGTCAACCTAATGCACTGCTCTTTTATCAAGCACAATTAATGCCTTGGTTGTGATAGTCTTATTAGCTGGGAGAGTATGTGCTGAATGTCATACATTTTCTAATCCCTCCATGTTCTTCCCCCTTTTACTTCACAGTGAAATGACCACCATTCACCACTAGACCCATTTTTTAGACAGACAGCTCGTTATTGTTCAATTCAATTATGGTTACAATGATTATAGTTCTGAAATCTTCCCCTTCATTAAAGTGAGTATGATGTTCACTTTTCAGTTTATTTTCCACAACTCTGTATTTCTGCATTTTTCATCATTGAGCCTTAACAAAGTTTCACAAACAAGGATGATATTTTTCAAACTTGATTTATTTTCACTGATCCATTCTGGGAACAATATGATCCTGACAGAAGCTTTAAATATGGGTGAACAGTTTGTTAGTACTTGAAAATGATATTATGCCCCTTTCTATTTATGTCAACTTTGCAGCTAAATTTAATTACAACAAAAAATAGGCTCCTTGGCAGTCAAAGACCCATGACCTTGTCCCATGGTGCAGCGTTCTGCTGATGACCCAAGTCTTTGACCCCATTGGAATTCCTGGAGCAGGCAGTGTACACACTAGCGATTAATGTCCACATCAGTATCAATGTACCTTGGGTCAGAAGTTGGCAGAATTCATTTTTTGCCACACATTTCTGGGCAAAGCAGTAAGTCCGGAAGCAAACATGGATATGGGGCCAGATTTCCAAAACAGGGTTGGGAACCCAACACCTAGCAGGAATCCAGCCCTGAACTGCACCTGAGCTGTGTTGAAATGGCAATGCTATTTTTAAATTTAAATAGCACAATTCAATAGGAGGTGAGGTCTGCACCCAATTAGATTTGCTTGGCAGGAGGCGGTGCTGCCTGCCTGGCATCAGTGGCAAAGGCAGACGGAAACCATGATGGAGACTGCCACTAACTTGCCAATTAGAGTAGGCAACTCCTCAGAAGGTTCTAGGAGCTGGAAAATGGGGGAAGGTGACCATTCAAACTAATTTAAGATATAGTGCTGAATTCACACCAGTTGATCCATCATATTTCTATTTTTAACAAATAAAGATAAAATTTCAAATGTCCCCACGATAAACCAGATAGCTGGGCACTATTGGGCACCAGGCTGTTTGGGTTTTCTAAAATTAAGATTGAAAATCATGTTCCCCAATCTACAGGCCCCAGAGCTTAATGGGTCATTAATTGGTGGCAAGCGGGTTGCCCATTTCCTTCCCTTTGTAAATTTGAAACTGTCCCAGAGACATCGGGAGCATGAGATGACCTCCGGAACCTTGGTTTTCAGTCTTGCCGGCATTGGATTCTGACCTTGCAGGGAATGAAAATGCGACCGATGAGATCAGCACCCTTTATAAGATTACTAATCACAATCGCAGAAATTTCAGTCTTGGGAATGTTCCATGTCATGACCTTATCAAGAACAGAGATTCTCACCCAGCCGTCCGTGCTCCCCTGGTGGTCCACACCAACATTTCAAGGGGTCCACAACCACTACCCTACAGCTTCTCCCAAGACTTTTTGCCTCCCACTCAGCTCAGCTCATACTGACTGATGATCAGCAGCCAATGCAGTCGACAGCATGCCAGTCAGGTGACCTGCCTAACTGCTCACCTCTCGTGAGCCAGCAATTCATTTACAAAGTTCGACATTAACACTAGACTGCTGGAGTTACTTTCAGTATATTTATCGCTGTTTAGGTTGAATAAATGCTATTTAATGACTGCAATGCTTGGTTTATAACTGCATTGCTTTGATACAAAGATAGGTGGAGGGACAGGGAGTATTGAGGAGGCGTGGAGGGTGCAGAAGGAATTGGACAGGTTAGGAGAATGGGCAAAGAAGTAGCAGATGGAATATAACATGGGGAAGTATGAAGTCATGCACTTTGGTAGGAAGCATAGAGGCATAGACTATTTTCTAAATGGGGAGAGAAATCTGAAGTGCAAAGGGACTTGGGAGTCCTAGTCCAGGATTCTCTTAAGGTTAACTTGCAGGTTGAGTCAGTAGTTAGGAAGGCAAATGCAATGTTGGCATTTATTTCGAGAGGACTAGAATATAAATGCAGGGATGTGCTGCTGAGGCTATATAAGACTCTGGTCAGACCACATTTAGAATATTGTGAGCAATTTTAGGCCCCGTATCTCAGGAAGGATGTGCTGGCCCTGGAGAGGGTCCAGAGGAGGTTCATGAGAATGATCCCAGGAATGAAAGTCTTAACATATGAGGAACGTTTGAGGACTCTGGGTCTATACTCGATGGAATTTAGAAGGATGAGGCGGGATCTAATTGAAACTTACAGACTACTGAAAGGCCTAGATAGAGTGGACGTGGGGAAGATGTTTCCATTAGTAGGAGAGACTAGGACTCGAAGGCACAGCCTCAGAGTAAAGGGAAGACCTTTTAGAACAGAGATGAGGAGAAACTTCTTTAGCCAGAGAGTGGTGAACCTATGGAATTCATTGCCACAGATGACTGTGGAGGCCAGGTCATTGAGTGTATTTAAGACTGAGATAGATAGGTTCTTGATTGGTAAGGGGACCAAAGGCTACAGGGAGAAGGCGGGAGAATGGGGTTGAGAAACTTATCAGCCATGTTTGAATGGCGGAGCAGACTCGATGGGCCGAATGGCCTAATTGCTGCTCCTATGTCTTATGGTCTTATGGTCTTTATTACTTATCCCAACCTCCTTCTCCATGCTCTGGATCGTGTGAACGATTGTGCTGTTTAACCTATTGGCAGGCGAAGGGGCAGAAGTTTTGGGAGAGAGAGAGAGAGAGATACACATAGATCTCTATAGGTATTGAAACCATGAAGCAACAAACCCAGAGCTTGTAGCTGAGTGAAACATTTTGAAGGGAATTATTGAAACACCCAGTCAGATGTAGGACGTACCAGAGAGAGGAAAGCAGGTGATGGGAAGTATCTGCAGAATCAATCACTCTTGAGAGAAAAACATGGCAGAAACATGACCTAAAATGGCCAGAAACACAAAGGGGACTGAAAGCCATAAGCAGGAGAGAGTGGGCCCTATTCATTCTTGTGTAGATCATGCTTGTGCCTGGAGTTGCTGTCAATGCACAGAAATATATAGGAGAAAGTGACAGGAACTGCTTTCAGAATCCATCTCCGAGTAAAAACACAATCATTTACTTAAATGCAGAAAGAGGGGAAACATGAGCAAGAGAAGAAAAATGGTGAGTAGTTGTCCCAGAACTGTTTTTGTACGGGAGGGAGGCTCGGATTGTTGGTGGTGTCCTTGAGCTGTGAGGCTGCTTGAATATTGCTGCTGTCTGCACAGGTAAGGGAATCTGCAGCTTATGATGGTCCAACTGTCTTCATAACGCCTGATGGATGGCAGAAAGAGGTTCAGTAATAGCTTGCAAAAAGGGTTTTTGAGACACAATTGAAGGGAAAAATGATAGTTATAAGGATCTGGGGAAAGAACAGTGAGTGAGATTAACTGAATTGCTCTTTGAAAGAGCTGCCAATGGCTTGATGGGCTGAATGGCTGTGCTGTTCTCTTCTATGATTCTATTCTACTGGAGACAGAGAAGTCTCTGGGTATTGGAGACAGTTAGTACTCTGGGTATTGGGGACAGTGAGTACTCTGGGCATTGGAGACAGTGAGAACATTGGCTTTTGGAGACAGTGGGGGCTTTGGGTATTGGAAACAATGAGAGCTCTGGGTTTTGGAGACACAGAAGATAGTGGGTATTGGAGACAGTGAGGGCTTTTGGTATTGGAGACAATGAGGGCTTTGGGTATTGGAGACAATGAGGGCTTTGGGTATTGGAGACAGTGAGGGCTTTTGGTATTGGAGACAATGAGGGCTTTGGGTATTGGAGACAGTGAGGGCTTTTGGTATTGGAGACAATGAGGGCTTTGGGTATTGGAGACAGTGAGGGCTTTGGGTATTGGAGAAAGTGAGGACTTTTGGTATTGGAGACAATGAGGGCTTTGGGTATTGGAGACAGTGAGGGCTTTTGGTATTGGAGACAATGAGGGCTTTGGGTATTGGAGACAGTGAGGGCTTTTGGTATTGGAGACAATGAGGGCTTTGGGTATTGGAGACAGTGAGGGCTTTTGGTATTGGAGACAATGAGGGCTTTGGGTATTGGAGACAGTGAGGACTTTGGGTATTGGAGAAAGTAAGGACTTTTGGTATTGGAGACAATGAGGGCTTTGGGTATTGGAGACAGTGAGGGCTTTTGGTATTGGAGACAATGAGGGCTTTGGGTATTGGAGACAGTGAGGGCTTTGGGTATTGGAGAAAGTGAGGACTTTTGGTATTGGAGACAATGAGGGCTTTGGGTATTGGAGACAATGAGGGCTTTGGGTATTGGAGACAGTGTTATGGCACAGCCTATGGCAAATGCCGAGCTGCCCAAATCCCAAGGGAAACTTGAAACAGCTGCCAAAAATGATTTTTGTAATTTGTACAGTACGAGGAGAAGTTCTGAAAGTAGGAAATGATGCCCCCAGCTGCTTGTGATGATTTTATAGTAGAGTGAACATTTATTAAAGGTATAAAACAAAAAGAACACAATTACACTTAAACAAAAGAATGGTTTCACACAGTAAACAGTACTTTACAACATTTCCACAAGATCTTAACTTAACTACCTTCAGGCTAACCTTCCCCATTTCTGTTCAGCAACTATCCTTATAGGTTTTTAAATCTATAGAATTCCAGTAATTTTTACCACACAGTGTCTTTTTCCTTGGGGTGTGCTCTCTGGCTGACAACAATTGGTTCTCCCAGTCTGGCATTGTTCAGACTGTCTTCTGGGAAGTCTGACCAGATATCCTGCCGTCTTCTGGGAGATTTAAGCAGCTACCCCACATAGGATTCAGTATTTCCTTAAAATGCATTCCCTTTGATCTTTGTATTGTCTCAACTAATCGCTTTAGAAATGCTATCTTCCCAGACTTGGTTAGACTCTTTACTTTAGCTTTTAGGCTTTTAAGAAAAATAAACTTACCCTATCTTTACCTTATTTACTTACACCTTTTTACAACCTGCACATATCTCTCTTTGAACTAAAACAACTCAATTCAAATCTACTCCTGTTTTATGTAAACCTTTGATTGAAGATCCTTTTGGTTCATTAACATGTCAAAAACGCTTCTTGCTGTTGGTTTTAGACTCTTGAAGTCACTCTGGCTCTTACTCCAATTATCATATTTACAAACCCCCAACAGCCTGTCTTCCAGCAGATAAGAAATATGACAGGGCAATTAACAGAAGAAAATATTACAATTTCTTGTTTTTTGACAACAGTGAGTACTATGGGTATTGGAGACAGTGAGTAGTCTGGATGTTGGAGACAGCAGGGGCTCTGGGTATTGGAGACAGCGAGGGCTCTGGGTATTTGAGACAGCGAGGGCTCTGGGTATTTGAGACAGCGAGGGCTCTGGGTATTGGATACACTGAGGGCTCTGGGTATTGGAGACAGCGAGGGCTCTGGGTATTGGAGACAGCGAGGGCTCTGGGTATTGGAGATAGCGAGGGCTCTGGGTATTGGAGACAGTGAAGGTTCTGGGTATTGGAGACAGTGAGGGCTCTGGGTATTTGAGACAGTGAGGACTCTGGGTACTGGATACACTGAGGGCTCTGGGTATTTGAGACAGTGAGGGCTCTGGGTACTGGATACACTGAGGGCTCTGGGTATTGGAGACAGTGAGGGCTTTGGGTATTGGAGACAGTGAGAGTTCTGGGTATTGGAGACAGTGAGGGCTCTGGGTATTGGATACAGTGAGGGCTCTGAGTATTGGAGACAGTGAGGGCTCTGGGTACTGCAGACAGTGAGGGCTCTGGGTATTGGAGACAGTGAGGGCTCTGGGTATTGGAGACAGTGAGGGCTCTGGGTATTGGAGACAGTGAGGGCTCTGGGTATTGGAGACAGCGAGGGCTCTGGGTATTGGAGACAGTGAGAGCTGCAGGTATTGGAGACAGTGAGGGCTTTGGGTATTGGAGACAGTGAGGGCTCTGGGTATTGGATACACTGAGGGCTTTGGGTATTGGAGACAGCGAGGGCTCTGGGTATTGGATACACTGAGGGCTCTGGGTATTGGAGACAGCGAGGGCTCTGGGTATTGGAGGCGGTGAGAGCAGCAGGTATTGGAGATTGTGAGGGCTCTGGATATTGGAGACAGCGAGGGCTCTGGGTATTTGAGACAGCGAGGGCTCTGGCTATTTGAGACAGCGAGGGCTCTGGGTATTGGATACACTGAGGGCTCTGGGTATTGGAGACAGCGAGGGCTCTGGGTATTGGAGACAGTGAAGGTTCTGGGTATTGGAGACAGTGAGGGCTCTGGGTATTGGAGACAGCGAGGGCTCTGGGTATTGGAGACAGCGAGGGCTCTGGGTATTGGAGATAGCGAGGGCTCTTGGTATTGGAGACAGCGAGGGCTCTGGGCATTGGAGGCGGTGAGAGCAGCAGGTATTGGAGACAGTGAGGGCTCTGGGTATTGGAGACAGTGAGGGCTCTGGGTATTGGAGACAGTGAGGGCTCTGGGTATTGGAGACAGTGAGGGCTCTGAGTATTGGAGACAGTGAGGGCTCTGGGTACTGCAGACAGTGAGGGCTCTGGGTATTGGAGACAGTGAGGGCTCTGGGTATTGGAGACAGTGAGAGCAACAGGTATTGGAGACAGTGAGGGCTCTGGGTATTGGAGACAGTGAGGGCTCTGAGTATTGGAGACAGTGAGGGCTCTGGGTACTGCAGACAGTGAGGGCTCTGGGTATTGGAGACAATGAGGGCTCTGGGTATTGGAGACAGTGAGAGCAACAGGTATTGGAGACAGTGAGGGCTCTGGGTATTGGAGACAGTGAGAGCTGCAGGTATTGGAGACAGTGAGGGCTCTGGGTATTGGAGACAGTGAGGGCTCTGAGTATTGGAGACTGTGAGGGCTCTGGGTATTGGAGACTGTGAGGGCTCTGAGTATTGGAGACAGTGAGGGCTTTGGGTATTGGAGACAGTGAGGGCTCTGGGTATTGGAGACAGCAAGGGTTCTGAGTATTGGAGACAGCGAGGGCTCTGGGTATTGGAGACAGCGAGGGCTCTGGGTACTGGATACACTGAGGGCTCTGGGTATTGGACACTGTGAGGGTTCTGGGTACTGGATACACTGAGGGCTCTGGGTATTGGAGATAGCGAGGGCTCTGGGTATTGGAGACAGTGAGGGCTCTGGGTATTGGAGACAGTGAGGGCTCTGGGTATTGGATACACTGAGGGCTCTGGGTATTGGAGACAGCGAGTCCTCTGGGTATTGGAGACAGCGAGGGCTCTGGGTATTGGAGACAGCAAGGGCTCTGGGTATTGGGGATAGCGAGGGCTCTGGGTATTGGAGACATTGAAAGCAGTAGGTGTTGGAGACTGTGGGAGGGATTTTCCTCTCCGTGGACTAAGTCCCGTGGCGGGCGAGAAAAGTGGCTTTTTCCCAACTGACTGCGATGGTGCGTTTTCTCACCTGATTGTCTGCCATTCATCTCATTAAATATTCATCAGCTGGAAATACAGCGTTTCACCAGCAGATGACCTGTGATTTGCTCCTCCTGCTATGATGTCAGCTTCAGGCACCATACTTAAACCACACCCGCACAAAGATCTTTCACTGTCTACAGCCCAGGACATCTCCAGGCAAGAGATGGCCCCCAAGAGCAGGAAGAGAGCAGCCCCAAGTTTAGTGATGCCTCACTGGTTCACCTTCTGGATGCTGCCGAGGCCCGTCATGATCTTCTCTACTGTTGGGATGGCCGGCAGGGGTCCAACAATATCACCAATCCAGCTTGGGAGGTGGTGTCTGTGGCCGTGAGCGTCACCTCAGCCTGCAGGAAAACAGCGATACTGTGTCGCAAAGGGATGAATGATCTCATCCGCATAGCCAGGGTGAGTCAACCTTCTCATCCATCTCAGCTCACACCCTCACAAGCCCCTCATACATTGACAGGATGACAGTCCACAGTGGTCTCACATACTACCAGCAGAAGGGACATCATCAGTCACACCCACACACATCCTGACATCTCCACCTGGGCTCACATCCTGTGCAGTTTCCATCCTCATCCTGTACAGGGCACCACTCAGCACCCACGCAAGGCGGACATCCCTGGGATGGCGGGACTGACTTATGAGGAGAGATTGAGTCGATTAGGATTATATTCGCTGGAGTTCAGAAGAATGAGGGGGTAGCTCTTGGAAACCTATAAAATTCTAACAGGACTAGACAGGGTAGATGCAGGAAGGATGTTCCCGATGGTGGGGGAGTCCAGAACCAGGGGTCACATTCTGGGGATACGGGGAAGACCATTTAGGACTGAGATGAGGAGAAATTCCTTCACCCAGTGAGTGGTGAGCCTGTGGAATTCGCTACCACAGAAAGTAGTTGAGGCCAAAACATTGTGGGCAGGATTTTGCCCTTGATGGGCGGGCAAGCCCCACCAGCTCGGCGGTGGGCGGACAGCCGATTGCTGCCGTCGAAATGGGCCCCACCACCATTTTGAGTGGGGCATGTTAATAAATATCACAGAAACTTTATTGAAGTTTTTTAAAACAGACATGAAACCTTATCCCCCTGACGTCATCCCCGCGTCGTTCCTCGCATTGGCAAGCGGGCCTCACCCCCAGCTCGCCGACGGAAAAATTCTGCCCTGTATGTTTTCAAGAAGGGTTAGATATACCTCTTGGGGCAAAAGGGTTCAAAGGATATGGGGAAAACGCAGGTGCAGGCTATTGAGTTGGATGATCAGCCATGATCACAATGAATGGCGGAGCAGGCTCGAAGGGCCGAATGGCCTACGCCTGCTCCTATTTTCTATGTTTATGTATGTTTATCATCTCTCATGGCATGCTTCCTGCTCGCACTCTCTCCATCTGTCTTCATGCAGGCCATGCTCACTCATAATAAAATGGAGAGGTCCCAGACCAGTGGCAGGATGCCAGAGATTAGGGCCCTCACCCAGTTTAAGGAGCATGCAGTACACCTGGCCAAAGAGGACATGGATTGTGCCTGCTGGTGAGATTGACGTTGCACACCCATGTGAGGACCCTGCAGCAGCTGATCCTTCAGACAGCGAGACTGTGAGTGCAATGTTACATCTTGGAGTCTGTTGCCATGCACTAATTATGTTCACTCTCTTTCATAGGGACCACAGCTAAGCACCCTATGCACACCAGGAGCTAGCCCCTCATCTCCAGCTCAGAAGACAGCTCAGAGGAAGAAGACATGTCACAGCGCTTACTCACCCATGCCACCAGCACGGAGACACATACTATGGTGGGACCTAGATCTAGAGTAGGCTCAGTGTCACAATCTGGTGAGCAGAGCACAGATTCTGGTCCACAGCAGGTGGAGGCAGGAACATCCAAGGTTACTGACACTTGGAGGACTGCTGGAGGACAGGATTCTGCTGAGTCCCAGTCAGATGAAGGGCCTCTGGACTTTGTCCTAACTCAGTTGATAGAGCTGCAGCGACAGTCAGAGGAATATCAGGAAGTGTTGTCAGCTGCTTTCCACAGATTGCAATGTTCGATGGAGGAGTCTGTCCACATTCAGTATGAGTTTATAGCGCAGGCATGCCAGTGCACTGAGATCAACACTGGTAGGGCATTGGCTGCCCTGGAGATCTTGGTCCAGGACATTGCACCATGTGCTGCTGTGGGAGTGGCACCCCACGCTGTAAGCATTGGTGACATGTACTTGTGGGTACATGAGAGGGGGCCAGGGCAACTCACTCTCACTACAGGTGTCCCTTCTCAAGAAATCAGCCATGGGCCCTCAGGCACCCATAGGGAGGAGGAGCAGCATTTGGGCACCAGGGGGACATCCACCCAGGTGATTCTGGGAGTGTCCAGCCAATCCCAACCCTTTTTGCCTGTGACCCCTCAATTCCAGCTGCACAGGTGAGGAGGGTGCTCCTGCCCCACAGCAGTCTCGGCCCCCCAGAGGATGCCCGCCAAATTCACCACTGATAACAGGGTGCAGCAGTCAGCAGGCTGCCTCCACCTTCGCTGTGGATGTCTTGGATGCAACAACATGTAGCTGTAGGGTTAGGAAAATCAAAAAATATTAGGAGCACCATGATGGCACGGATGTTCACTACATGTATATCCTTTCCACCAATGTAAATAGAATTGCACCCATTCCACATCTCTTGTGTGTGCCTCCTCTGTGTGCTGAGTTTTGTTGTGTCACACTGTGTTCCCTCCCCTACTTGCCGTAGATTTTGCACCACATGTCTCTGGTTGATGTTGTGTACAGCCATTTTATCACAGTGTGTGTCCCTTCTCAGTTCAATACCAACATGAGTGATGCCTCATCCTCAATGTAAAGTGTGCTTCTGCCAGGCATCTCATCAGCATGCATTGCAGGTTCAAGTGATGTTCATACTTGGCTGTGTAAGATGGAGGCCCGTGTAGTCCCCAAGCTTGTCTGCACTGTGGAAAGGTGAAGGTGTAGTGTAGAAGAAGAGATGTAGATGTGCATGGAGAAGGGTAATTGTTCCTTGAACTCCATACTCTCGGTTATCCGTGAGGGTTTGAAACCTATAAGACAATACACAGAGGTCGTGTGCGTTCCTGGCAGCCTTGTGCATTGTTGACTCTATGAGTGTACATCTGCTAAACTGACCAATAAGTGTGCACACCTTTCCACCTCAATGTGCCGGTGCTCTATCCCTCGCAGATACAATTTTGTCCTGGCGCTCAAAGCTACAGCTTTAAGCGTTTTGCACCTGGGAATTGTCTGCATAGCATGCACAAGACTATCATCAAAAAGAGGGGATGCAGCACTGGCCCGTTCATTCTGCTTAACCTCCCCTCCTCTAAACACTCACCAAGCTCAGCGATACTACATCCATCTGGAGGTGTGTTACAGTCAACTGAACCATTGAGCACGCTCTTGATGCTCATACATTTGATGGAAGACAATGCTGAGGGCAGAAATGGGCTAGGAACAAGGATGTAATGTAGCTGATGTGTGTTCTTTATGATAAACAAAGTGGAACCTGAGGGCTTCAAGGTGTGTCTGCATTTTTGTGGTCACATGTGCCATGGCTGACCATTGTGGGAAACTGATGGTGTCAAAAAGGAGTATTTTTCATGTCTGTCAGGTAGGCGTGTGAAGATGGTCATCGTGAGGTGATCTATATCCATTGAAAGTCAAGCTAACTGGAGCTCCCCCATCCCTAACTGAGAATGGAGGGTCTCAATGTAATAAGGGTTAAGGTAACCTGAAGACTGAGCACTTTGAACAAGCGTTAACATTTGCTGAACATCCTCGTCTGCCTTGGCCCAAGTCTAGCCTCGCAGTATCACCATCAAAGTGACACATACTGTGTTTTCCTGTTGCTGGAGATGAGTCCCTTTGAGGCACTTTGTCAGACTGAAGATACACTGCCATGACCCCACTGAGGGCTGCAGTGCAACTCCTGCCTCTTGTAGACTGCCTTAGTAACTGGGATGCTGGAGAGATGCTTGAAGAGGCAACACCTTTTGTCGTGTGAGGCCGGAATGATCTCCTGCAGTTGGTACTTCATTTCAGCAAGGACATATGCCCCTGAGGCTTTATCAACCCTCAAAGAATGAGGACATGGTGGGCAGAATGTGTAAATACTCAATCTCAGGATGAAAAGGATGGTTGAGAAGACTAGCCACAGTGTTGGTGATGTGGGCCAATCATGGAGGGCACTGGTCCGACAGGATAAGCACTGTTACTTGTCATTAACCTTCTGGAATCTGGTGGCTATGAACGCCCCACATGCATGCCTGATTCATCTGGATGCGCTATGGCTTCTTCCCCTGCAACCTCAGCTTCCTCGAACTCATTGCCCTCATCCCTCTTGATGTGCTCCTCATCATAGGAGATGTGTAGCTCCTCCATCTTGGTATCTGGCAAGCCATCCACCCTTTGCAGTGCCAGGTTGTGCATGGCGCAGCAAGTCACAATGATCAATGAGACCCTCTGGGGAGTGCACTGGAGTGCTCTGCCAGGTCTGCTGAGGCATCGGAATTGCATCGTCAAGATGCCAATGGACTGCTCTACCAAAGTTCATGTGGCGGAATTAGCATTGTTGTACCTTTCCTCAGCTGAAGTTTGTAACCATGTCCTTTGAGGGTAGCCTTTGTCACCATGAGCCAACCCTGGATCCAGTGTGGTCCCTCGAAGATTTCCAGGATCTGCAATCTACTCAAGATATAGGAGCCATGGCAGATTCCCAGGTATCTCGCACGACATGTTTCTGGTGGTCACAGACCAGCTGCACATTGAGCAAGTGGAAACCTTTCCTGATGATATGTTGGAGTGCCTGTTGCCAGGGAGCTTTTTTAGCCACATGAGTGCTGTCAATGGCACCCTGCACCTGTGGGAATCCAGAAATAGCAGCAAAGCCCAGTGCTCTGGCTGCCTGGTTAGCTTGATCTCTAGCAAAGTGCACGTAATTGTGGGCCTCGGCAAAGAGGGCGACTGTTACCTCCTGTATGCTCTTGTCAGTGGAATCTTGAGAGGTGCCGCAGAGGTCCCCAGTGGAACGCTGGAAAGAGCCACTCCTATAGAAGTTAAGAGCAGTGGTGACTC
Organism: Carcharodon carcharias; assembly: GCF_017639515.1. NCBI lineage: Eukaryota > Metazoa > Chordata > Chondrichthyes > Lamniformes > Lamnidae > Carcharodon > Carcharodon carcharias. The sequence continues at coordinate 79,175,896 of NC_054469.1, read as the reverse complement.
TCAGAGCCCCTGGCAAAGGATGTCCTCCCAGTCCCCATGACGTCAACTCATGGAGAATGTGGCAGATGTCAGCCACCAGGTCCATGGTCATGGTATGGCATCAATGACACTGTCTGTCGCCCATCTGCAGATCAGACATGCGTCTTCTGTACACCCTCGGTCTTGAGAGGCACCTACGTGCAGCGTTTCTGTGAGCCTCGTCCTCTGGGTCTGGAGGGGGCCCTGCTGCTCCTTGCTCAGCAGGGTGAAGCGCCTCCCTTTGGCGAGCCTGGTGCCACCCTGGCACTCTTCTCCGCCTCTCCTCCTGTCTGCATGTGATGATGCAGTTAACTTTAAATACACCCTCCATCTTCCCGAAGGTTTCCTCTCTGCAGGAGCATTGAAAGAAAGACATAACTGAGAACCAGCCTCCAAAGGTTCTCTTTCTGTCACTGACACGTGAGTGACTGTGGGTTCAAGGGCTTTGTTACAGTCAATACAGTCCTGGCCATCATGCTGACTGCTCTCTGTGTCACAGTAAGCTTCCCCCACCCGCACCTGCCCCCGACCCCATTTCAGTAGGCATACTGCTATGAGGTTGATTTGGCGATGCTTAGATGTCCTACATTTATTTGGAGAGATAAATTACCCATTCATTGGACTCTATAACTACATTGTTTGGAATACACATGAGGGCACGTGCTCCATGAGGGGATGAGATTCTTGTCAGGGGGCCTGGGGTTGCCATCTCTGAACCTGGCAGCTGCAAGATTCTGGGGTGGGGTATCCAAGAGGCTTCTCCTGTTTGACCAGGTGCCCCCTTGTTTTTGGAATCATTATCCCACTGGGGGATTACCACAATTGATACAATGGATTATTGCTGGGTGATCAATGATTGGAATGCATCAGAATTAATCTCGCATGAATGCACTATTACATTGAATGTTCCAGATTGCCTCTATAGTTACTGGACAGAATTTTAGGTCCCATGGGCAGGCGTGTGCCCGACCTGAATGGGAAGGAAGTCACGTGAGATAACGTTGGTCGAGCATCACATCGTTGTGCACTCACACGATATTTTGCTTGCAGGCACACGCAGAAGTCGGAAGAGCGCCCGCCGACAAATAAGTGGGCAATTAAACCCGTTAATGGCCCACTTGTAAATGATTTTTCATGGTCTGTCCAACCTTACAGTTTGCGGATAGGCCAATCAGCCAGGCAGGCTTTACATTTTTGATGAAACCTCATCCAAGGGCGGGATGAAATCTCCCTTAGGATTTAAAATAAAAAGAAATATCTGGGGACTGTTTTTATGAGGTCTGCTTTCAGGTGCTTGATTGTGCTGCATGGATATTTTTTGCAACATTTTTGGGCTTTCTTTTACTATTTGGAGGTCTGCAGCTCCCTGCGGTAGCTGTCTGCCTTCAGGGAGCTCTCCTGAAATGCTCACCAGCACCCGTGGTGATGTTCGGCACCTGCCCTCTTCCCGCCCCTTTCTCCGGGTGTGTTTCACACTGGTCAACCAGCGTAAGATCACAGTTGGGGGCTGATCCCAGGTGGAAGCGCATTTCATGTCCACTTCCGGGCCCGCCAATCGCGCGCGCCTGTACGGGGAAAATTCAGGTCACTGAGATGTGCTGTGGATACCTCCTCAAGTGATAACATAGATTCCAGATAGGTGCCAGGGATCTCCCAGTGCTGTGATCCACTCTTCCCAGAAGCAAAAACAGCCCTCCCCAGCAGCGTTTTTCTTAGTTTCACTTTCCGCTGCGCCATTGCTTGCAGTTCCTCTGGTATTGTTTCTAGATCTGCTTCAACCCTCCCTGTGTGACCGTCGAAATCCCTCCCATCATCCTGAGGAGCATAACATTCAGGTTTCCCTCCCTCCTATTATTCTCAGTCCTCGCCCTGTAATCCTTGATGCCATTGAAATTGTGATTGATAACCCTGAGTCGTTTGGGGTAGATGTGTCTTGTATCCCATGTAGACGTTACCCCTCCCCATCTTGAGGCCCACTGTAGCATCACCATGGTCCCCACCATGAGGCCATTGAATGCCTGCCCCCTACACTACCAGTTCCCCATCTACAGGCTGCAGATACCTCCTTTGACTGTGACTGTACCATCTGCAGCTGAGCGCTATGCCAGAAACCCATTGGACTGCCGTGCATGAGGTGATGACCATGCCCTGTGCACACTATGCTGGGCACGACTGACAGTGGACTGACATGTCTTCGCCCTCCCTGGACTAGACTGTCTTTGGAAGCTCAGCAATATAAGCTGAAGCGTTCCTTCATTCTGCAATCCTCCCACTCTGGTCCTGACTCACTTATGTCCTTCTGTAAGAGACTTTTTCCCAATTCTGGCCCAGAGGATGCATCCCCACTATTTCTCAGGTCATATATCTCAGTGCAAATTCCCCACTCTTCCCCCTCTCCCAGTCAAGCCCTTGCCTTCTAGCCCCCTCCCTTGCCTTTGTCTTGTTTCCCCTTCCCTCCCACCCATCAAGCCCTTGCCTTGTAGCACATTACAACCCACCCCAGCCTTACCGCTGGTCTGATATATAGATCTTTGCCTCTGTAACTCCACTTGAAAGTGAAATTGTGCTGCCTGCAAAGCCAGAATAGAGTCCAAGGTGCCACATGCACAGCATGATACAAGGTAGACAAACAAACCTCAAAGTCATGAGTGGAGTGCAGGTCGACAGGTGCACGTTGTTTCTATGTGGTTGTGAATCACGCCAATATAATTAGACATTGGCCAGTGAGTACACTGTGTATTGGAGACTTTGAGGGCTCTGGGCATTGGAGACAGTGAGTACAATGAAAACAAAGCACCCAGCCAGGATGAACACTAAAGATATGTACGTGGCTTTGTCAAAGATACCTCCGTCATCTTGACAGAATTATTGCTCAGTGCCAGCAACAAGTTTCACATTCATTAATTAAAACAAAATGAAGGGAGCACTCAGTAGAATGCATAGCTCCGCCACTCTGTGTTAACTCAACGTTATTACAATTACACAGCTCTTCCTTAACACTTTTGCCTTCCCAGCTGATGCTCTATAAATACAAAGCTGAAAAATAAATCCTTTTATTAAGACCTCCCATTTCATTGAGGAAGCTTTGGGCCAATCTACAACCAACAACCTGTTCTGAAAACTCTGCTCACAATTTGACAGCTGAGACAAATTACACCACAGCAGCTGAGACAATCCACAACATTCTAAATAAAACAGCCCATAACATTCTAAATTTATTTTGCCCTATCTCCCAATGTTAATGGATCCTTTAAAAAATTCCATGATCCAGGTACGCGTCTTCGCCAAAATGAATCAGTTCTTCCTACAGCCATGCCCTATCTGTGTACCAAAGTTTCATTGAAATCCATCCATTAGTTTTTGAGATAAATTGTTTAAAGTCAAACAGGCTGACAAACAGGGGCAAAAATATTACCTCTGCCCACCTTCAGTGGCACAGGTAAGAAATATATGTGCTTAATTGTTTAATTATTTTTTTACACAGAAAAGATTCTGATAACGTTACAGAGGGTCACTAGAATTTTTATAACATTGGGAAGGGGGCCTTGAAAGCAAAAAGTTGAAAACTCCTTGGTCTAAGGGGCCTGAGCTCCTCTATTTAAATGTAATGTATGGCTCTATCTTGCTGGCTGAGGGTTCAGTAGTTGGGTTAATTAATTCTGACTCCTTTTAATGTATCAAATACTAAGGCAAAGACAAACTTATCGCCTGTCACTCTGAGTAAATCTCTTCGGTCAATTCTTCAGGGCAGAGATCTGGCTTTATTATCCTTCCCCATTTCCTGTCCTGCTTGCCCCTGTCCAAACCAATTAGGCTGACAGTCTACTCGAGGTCCTGAGGAAATGTAGACCCAATGTTTCTATAAGAATATCACATAAAATTTCAATTGTCTGTCTTACAGTTACCCTACTGTAATTGATTGATGGATATGCCTCTTCTTTAATGTACTGCATAATTATTGCACTGTGGTTTTATGTATGTTTATTTATGGATTTTGTCTTCGGGAAAATGTTAAAAAATTAATATCTGTTTTCCAATTAATTTTAACTCATCAAACTTAACAGATCATTTACTTGTTATCAAGTGGAGCACTGTAGACACATCAAAACACTAAGTACTGTTATAGCCTACAGGATCTTAACCTAGCAGAAGTTGTTAAGATCAGCTTGTGTGATTGAATAATCAAATACTAAATAGAAAGAAAAAATTCAGTTATCCAATAAGTTGTTTTTTATTGAAAAAAAAATCTTCCTGCTAGAGTTAATGGTCGGAATTTTCTCTTGACGGAAATGTACATTGCAGCGTGACCGACATTGGATCTGTTGTTCCACATAAGAACGTAAGAAATCTGAGCATGGCTAGTTCTGTCTGTGGCTCTCTAACTCAGGCATGGCATTATCTCACTTCCTGGTTTGCTGGACCAATCATATGGTGCAATCATGATGGCGACCTGCATTTTGTGCATGAAGACTTTGTAAGTACAGGGACACCTGTAGGGGTCAGGATGGCTGCAGAAAACATTGCCTCTGAAGGCTAGTGGGGGCAAGGGCATAAATTGAAGATATGACAAGGCTGCCTCCCATTTTTCTGACTCTTCCCTGGAGGTTATGCTGGAGGTGGTGAGGGCCAAATGTGGTTAATTATTTCCTCTAGATAGAAGAGGCTAGCCAAACTAACCATGTGTGGCTGGAAGTAATGGAGGCTATGGATAGCAGGAATATGGTGCACAGGGTCTCAATACAAATTTGATGGGTGAGAAAAGTCTGATAAATCACCTTTTATGTAATTAGGAGGCAGAAACTGATGGTAAACGTCAGTTTATTGTGTACTATATAAATCATCAATAGTAACGTGTAAAG